>NC_072772.1:32784000-33084000 GCF_022539595.1 Amphiprion ocellaris
TGCAAAAGCAAAACTTTCAAACTGCATTTCACACAGTATGATGTAATTAAGTTTCTTTTAAACTAAATCATGCAAAGCTTCTCTAATGGAGTCCCTGATTAAAAATAGAGAGCTGGAAATGAGCATAATAGAGCCTCCTTCACCACAAATGCAGCTCTTTGTGAAACCTCGCACTGGAAGTCTGTTTCTGAGCTCTTGTTGCGATGGAGAGGCATCATTGTCACATGGCGGAGGGTATTTTCACAGTCGTGCTCTTGTTTTTCAGCTTCTGTGCGGGTGTCCTCTCTGTAATTGAATTGGGGTTGGACTGACCTTTTTGTCTAAAAGTAGCGGGGTTGTTGTTTTGTGTTTGCTCTCAGTCAGAGAGCTCTGCAGTGAGTATCTGACAAACACTTATTAGGATGAATGAGCTCTGCTGTATTCAGCAGCGAGGGGGGAAAAAAATGAGCGAATGCACCATTTCCACATCGTTTCTTCAGTTTTGGCCGTTACCCAGCAACAATTTGATGAGAAAACAGGAAAATTACACCCTGAAATAGTCTTTACTGGAATTGTGTCGCTTTAGGACATGATGTTATTGGTTTCACATGCTGTTGGTGTATTGATATGCACTTTTATCAACATATTGGCCGATATTAGGGGGATTTAATGTTTGATTTCAGAGGTGGCTGAAAGTTGCTGCGTTTGCCTCCCGTCTTGTCCTCGGCTAATCTCTGGACTTGAGTTTGGAAGGAGGCCCAGCGGTTCACACGGAGCTGTTTCCTCGTCCCACCGGCTGCATTATATAACGAGAGTGTAGGTCGAGTCAGATTAACCCAAATGGTCCCCGCAGGTTCTGAGGAGGATTAGTGACTGACTGCAGAATGTGGCGTGTTGTTCTCACAGCCTGATGAGGTGAAACTGCTGCAGCTGTAGTTCTCCAGTCATATGCAAATGCAATACTGTAAATAACAACACGAACGCAGCTGAAAATGAGTCCATTTCTGTAAGTGAGTGGGGGGTTTTTCTTTAATCCATCATGATCAGAAGTAGCAACACGACTCTATTGTGGTGCCACCAAGACTGCCTTTTAAGAAGTCACCCTCATAACAGTGTCAGTGGCAGCCAGAACTACGAAATGAAAAGTGCATTTTGCAGAAGTTACTGTCTCATGTTAGAGGATTTTTTCGTCCTTTGTACCGATTCTCATTTGTTGCACAGTTGCGTGAAGTAAAGGCTGTACAAAATACAATTTACTTCTCAAGATTCAAGAGTGGTTGTGACACACTCATACAGTTTGTGCACTGAAATGCAAACTGACTGTTCTCAAAGAGTGCAGTACTCCACCAAGGCTGCTCAGTCATATCATTTCCAACAGCGAAATCTTGAAAAAATTCATGGCAAAAAATCACTGCACTATAGAATGTGTCCATTTAATATAGATGTACCCACAAACAAAATGACCTTGCACTGAGCACAGGCATGTGTTATGCATGTGTACGTTATGTACAGATACTAAATCATGTGACCTAAATATGTAGCAGGCAGCAGGAATTGATGGGACTCACAAACACCCCACAATTTAATCAGCTGTTCCTTGGATAATTTCTGACGAATAAGTCCTGATAAGTCCACAGTGGTGGATTTGTAGTAGGATCACAATCATGTGATCATCAGCAGGCAGCTGATGTAGTGTTCACTTGTTGTCATAGTTACAGTGACACCGTGCTGCTATCTGGCAATGATACAGAAATCTTTAACAAATCCATGGATCCAGACTATAAGCTGCATCAATGCCAAAATTTCTGACCTTCCCTGAAAATTTCATCAAATCCGTTGGTCTGTTTTTGGACAGACAGACAGACAGACAGACAGACAGACAGACAGACAGACAGACAGACAGACAGACAGACAGACAGACAGACAGACAGACAGACAGACAGACAGACAGACAGACAGACAGACAGACAGACAGACAGACAGACAGACAGACAGACAGACAGACAGACAGACAGACAGACATCGCTGCCGTTCTGTGGCGAAGTAAAAAAAAAATTTAAAAAGAACTATTCTTTAAAAAATAATAGGAAATTTGCAATGTCATAGTTGATAAGGATGTAGAGTTCTTGCCAGTGGAGGTTTCAAATCTTATTTTGTAACTTTTATCGAGTGCAGTATCTGAAGTTATGCAGTGCAAAGGTCCCACACGTGCTGAAATGTATTATAAACAATGCAAAGTTCAACTAAGAAAAACACCACAAGTGCAGTTTCAGGGCTTTTCTAATGCAGCACAGTGTCTCTAATGTTCCTATAGAGCAAATATTGTTGGAGAGAAGTTTGGAGTTTGAACAAAGTCCTTTAACTCATCAGCTGCTGTTTTTCACCACAGAGGAAAAGGAAAAGAAGATTCCAGCTGATTTAAGTGCTGGAATTCACTGAAATCTGTAGATGAGAACACATTCAGCTGCTGTAACATATAACCAGCGTGGGGATTTCCCTCCACCTCTCACTGTAAATATGTCTCACAGTTCTGGAGCGAGGCCTCTGTAATCCTAAACTGTTTTTGTTGAAGAGTTGGCCTACTTGTAGCGCCACAAACTGTTGTCCAGGACCTGAACTGGGGTTATGTGGGCCGCTCTAACGGATCCATGTGACGGAAGGGAAAACACACGACTCTCCTTTAAGGCAAACGCAAGAATCAGAGCAGAAATAACAAATGTCGAGCAGATTTTGGTTTCACCTTTGCCACCGACTTGAGGGCACTTTTGTCCTCCTTTTGTGGTAAATGGATTAAAACAGCTTTTAGTTAAGTGTATTTTATTCCTTGAGGTTTGTGTAGTCGTGAGCAGAC
Source organism: Amphiprion ocellaris (assembly GCF_022539595.1). Taxonomy (NCBI): domain Eukaryota; kingdom Metazoa; phylum Chordata; class Actinopteri; family Pomacentridae; genus Amphiprion; species Amphiprion ocellaris. Next base: position 32,786,831 of record NC_072772.1, read on the forward strand.
TCGTAAAGATTAACATCAGAGCACATGGTGACCATAAAAAGGATTTTATTTTCTTCTTCAGTTCATAATTTGTCAAATGGCTCACAACTGCAAATAAACATTGTTTCCATAAGTGGAGAAATCTATTCAGTTTTGAAACATATGTGACAGAAAAAGCAGTAAATTGTGCCATTTAGGAACCTGAAACCAGAGAATGTCTGACAATTTTCCACACTTTTAGCTGATAAATTGTAATTTATAGATTGTTTGCTGGGAAATGTTGTACATTTATTGTCCCCAGCAGATAAATCCAACTAATTTCATCCTGGATTTTTGGTTTTGAGTGAGAAATGTGAAAATTTTTGTATAGATTGCAATGATAACCTGCATACTAACAAGAAAAAGAGGTGGTGCTTACAAGCAGAGGCTTCCTCAAAGCCAGCCAATCAGAAGACAGTTGCCTAATAACATCTGTTTTCAGGCAGAGGCTAACTAATTATTGTTTTCATGAGTTAAAAAATGTGTTTTAAGTACAAAAAATGTGAAACTATTGCATGGATTGTTATGAAATGTGGTACATGCGTTCACATTTTCCTCAGAATGTATTTAGTCCTCTGACTTTTAATTTGTAAAATCTGAAAATACAATAAAATAGAATGGAATTTCACATTTTATTTTCTTCTCCAGTTCATAATTTGTCAATTGGCACATGCAGCTTCCACCAAAAAACAGCTTTGATGGTGCATTTAAAAAAAAAAAAAAAAAAAAATACAATATTGACTCCACATATGACTTGAATCCAAATGCAAAAAGTGTCTGCCAGCATTTAAAATATGTAAAGAGATGCAATTAAAGTTTGGCAGCGATTTTCTACAACCTGATGGTGTTCATCAGTCGATACAAATTCAGTTTGATGCCTGCACTCCAAATATAAGTTTTTTTTCTCCATCCTTGGCACAACATACCAAGTGGTTCCCCAGCAGAGCCAAATGGAGTTAATTCTACCTGTAAACTCTCAGGAGATTAGTTAATTCATGTTTTTTTCCACATGGTTTGAAGAGAATTTGCATTTTTTTTCGCCCAAAATCTTCCGATTCATGCAAAATTTCAGCTTCAGGTAATGACTTTCTAATCCAAAAACCACATTACCATTTAGTTTAATTGAATAAATGCCTCGTGGTTGACTCGTGTCTCTGCTTTACCTCCAGTCTACCTGTTCGTGGGCCTGATGATGATGTACCTGCTGCTGCGAACCTTCCACAAGATGTCCGACCTGCACGGCCTCACCTCCTTCCTGCAGCTGCCTCGCTGCGAGGATTCGGATGTGGACGAGGACCGCGAGCCCATCGTGGACGAGGACAGCCGGACGGCGAATCACGTGACAGAGAAAACCGCCAGCAGACATCTGGATCCTGCATCGCAGCCGTCGTACAACACCATCAACAAGGGCTGAAGAAGAACCACCAAACAGCAGGACTGGTGGGATCAATCTGAAATCTTGTCTTGATTATTTTCATTTCAAACACCCACAGAGGAGGAGGCAGCGTAATAATAATGAGGAATTGAGATGAGCTTTCAGAACCCAAACACTTTCCGTATGAAAGGACAATGCTAATGTGACTACTGCTAAAACGCACAGATGCTCTTGGCGGTGAGTTCACTGCCTCAGGATCACACACGAAGGGCCAAAAAAAACCAAAACCAACTCTTGATACATGTCTGGTTATTTTCAGATCACCTTTTTGTCTTGTTTCTGTCTTGTGCTGGGACTAACAAGCCTTATCTTTCTGTTTATTGTGCTCAAACTAAACATTTTACACCTTTAGGTGCCTTCGTATTTATGTTTGCCGGTTAAAACACCTCCAGACTAGTTACCAAACCGTCCACGAAGAGTTAGGATTTGCCTTGACGTACTTTAACTGAAACTGAAGCCTGTTCCTCAAATTAATGGTCAAATGTGGATTTCTGTCAAGCATTTCAAACAAGGGGGACATGTTTTTTATTTTATCACATCTCAGAAGTGAATAAGTCACCTTCCTTTGTCTGAAACCATGTTTGAGCTGCAGTGCTCCTCAGTAAGAGTACTGCAGTTCTGCTTTACGGTGCTTCCCCCTAGTGTCCGTCTTCAGGTAGTGCAGCTTCAGGTCACTGCACTCCGAAAACAGCAGCAAATAGGTTAAAAGGGTTTAAATTAAGGCGTTCTTTTTTTTGTGGTAATGATTCATTTAAATGGGAAACCAAACACAGCCTGCTCTGCATCTGTGTCCTTTACAACATCTGGATTTCAGTCCGTCTGAACACTTGAAATGCACTTTAATGGTGAAACCGAGGTGAACATTAAAGCTGTAGTAGAACTAATAGCATAATTAATATCTGATACTGTAAAAATGTCTGTGTTGGTGTGTGTGTCGTAGTTAAATAACTTTAACGTGTGTTTACAATCAAACAATAAAGAGAAACTAGTATTATATCATGTTCATGTCGTTCTTGTGTCCAGGCAGATGATTTGTGCTATAAAATCCTCTAAAACTTTGCATTGTAAAACATGTTTCTGTATTAAATTTTCAATATTTAACACCCACTAAGGTGGAGTTTGTTTTGCTCATGGGTGTGTGACCCGAGAGCACACATAAATCTCAGTCTCTCTAGGATAAAGTATGTTTTTAGTGTCCGACAGCATTAAAATCTGTAGAGACAAGCTTTTCTAGTATTATTTGCAGGTTTCTAAACCAGTTTTGTCGCCATATGGTGCGAACGTGCACTGGACACGCTGGATTAATGTTTATTTCCTCATTTTTAGAGCCAGGAATGTGTTCAAACATCAGGTGTTTTTCTCTGCATAGAGACAGGATGAACAGCTGGTGGACCGTGAAGAGATATTCAGTGTATTCAACTAGTATGTTACACTTTTAAACTGAAGCACGGGGATATGGGATCCCAGAATCAGTCATTTATAAGGGCTGACTGTGATCTCATAGTAGGGGGTGTTGAGAAACATGGAGGTATGAGATCCCAGAATCAGCCACAAGGGTGAGACTCTGGCAGAATAACAGCTAAATAAGGGAACATTGTGATATTATAACCTGTGATTTATAACTGATTCATGCTATAACCTAATAAATGTGTTAAAGCTAACTCAAATGCCTATTTTTATAATCTTTGTTTAAGAAGTAACTAAGTCAGAACAGCAGCTCACTGTGAAAAGTGATGATTTTGATCAATATGAGGAACTGATGCTTTCTGAAATGGAAAAGCTTTTAAGAGTTTTGATTACTATGAAACTGAGATGTTTTAGAAAGAGTTTTGATTACTGTTAAACTAAGGTTTTTAACTTAGTAATGAAGTGAGAAGTCAAGAGCTAAGGTGAACTGGGGTCAAGTGTTCACAGTGAAGGTTATTAAGCTCGAAATAGACTTCAGGGATTTTTGTGAGTCTGACATCTGTTTCTCTGTTTCCTGACCGGAGGCCTGCTCTGAGCTGCAGATGGAACAAATACATTAATAGAGAAGTGAGACTGAGTGGAAGCACCCAAACAGTCTAAAATAGATAGTTTGAGTTCCTCAAACATGGAGGAGTCTCAGGATGAGTTGGGATGGGCTGGTGGAACAGACCAAACAGGTGGTTTTAGTTCCTCCAGAGCACACAGAGGCCATGAGGTCGGTGGATGGAAGCAGTGCACGAGTGAGGAGGAGGATGGATGCTGTCATCACGTATGTTAATTAAGTGTGCAGTCATTGCAGTCATTGCATATGCAACAGGTTCAGTTGTTGTATAAATTACACTGGATCGAGACATAAGATGGGAGTCGTTGCGAGGTGGTCACTGGTTGCAAGCCAGGGTAGAAATGCTCTGAGCAAAGGGGATTTTACCACGTAACTCGGACGGGGGATTCAACATGATCTGCAAAGGAATAACTGTTCTATTGGAATTATGGACTGAAGGAGTGCTCTTTCTGCACTGTTTGAGGATTACGAAAGACTGTGATCTAAAAATAAGGCTGACTGAAGGAACATTACTGAACTCTACTATTTCCAAGAGGAACAACACCAGAATGGATTATAATAAAGTTTTTACTGGCCCTAACAACATAAAGGATACCAGCAGATCTAAATCTGGACCGAACCCCGTCCACTTCCCCCTGGAGCCGGTGAGCCTCGGAGGCTCGTCGGTCTTCAGGTGAGCAGCCAGGTGAGGCCACACCGTCTGCTCTCCAACTCCAAATTACATAGTCTGGGTGACTATTACTCTTCTTAGATAAAAGCATAGTTCCACTTATGAGTCATATTAAGCAACTGGAAGAATATTAATGTTTGATTGAGTGTTGTGATTTAGGAGCTTATGCTACGCCCTTGCTGAAATTATAATAAAACATTTATCCTGCAATTAAAGTTAACAGATTGGAAATTCTATTTATTTTTATCATGATGATGAATTAACCACATATATCTTCTCAGTTTGTAAAAAGTCAGGTTAATGTGTGCATTACATCTAAAACTGCTTCTGTCAGGTTACCTAGTCGTTGGGGCTGAGGGTGGCCTTTTCTAAACTTATCCTTGGGGTTATCCGTTCCTTAACCTCTAAATTTAAACCTAGCAACTTACCAAGTGCAGAATCCTTTAAGAGAAAAGCTGCCGTTAACAGACGTGACTGGTAATTAATTTGACCATTGGAAAGTGGCTACTCAGTTGAGTTAGTTATCAGAGGAAGCAGGATAGGCGTCTGGATGGAGGCAGTTAGAAGCTAGGCCAATTTTCTCATTAACCAGCTTAAACGTTCCTCAGATCCCATCTGGGTTAGACCCTCTGGGCTGCAGGAACCAGACCCGTTAGATGGAGAGCTGGTCCAGTAATTCTCTGACAGTTAATTAATTTAATTAATTTAGGAGGTTACTGGCCCTAGGATTCAACAAAACTTATTTCACAACCTCAAATACCTTCATGATTCCCAAATATGCCATAAAAGCTTTTCATGAGGGGTCTTCAATGAAAATACAGCGTCAGATTGTGTTAGAGCCACAAAAGTGCAGTTGTTTTTTACACTATTTCATTGATCTGCAGTAAAATATCCTCTGAAAAATAATACAAAATTAGGCACAGTTTTCTTAATACAGTTTATTAAAAAAACATCAGAACAGGTAAACATTTGCTTTCTTTAAAAAAAAAAAAAAGTCTAAATACATAGTATGTGAGCATTCTGCCCTGCGTTGTAAAACATAACCAGTAAAAGTTAATAAAATTACTGCCATGTCGGTATACTATTATACTGTTAGTGATTTGTCAGTATGGTGTGACATTAAATTACACATCTTGGTGACAAAACATGCCTTTCATAAATAGATTGAAACTGCTGTTCAGAGAGGACGTTTGCATAAAAAAGCAACTTTAATCCACAAACCGGATATAAACATACAAAAACCAGACTAAAAAAGGTTTCATAAACAGTTCATCTCTGCTTCCTGTTTCAACAGTGTTGGTTTAAATGCTGGTCGAAAGCCGGCAAAGTTACAGTTAAAACATTTATTTTTTTTTAAAACAATAACGGAACAATAGGATTCCACTTTGTGTTTTCATACCTGTAATGTCACTTTTTAATAAATACAAGGTAACACTCAATCCAAATTCTGGCATGGCTGAGATTTATAGATGCAAATTATTGACAAAGTGCAATAATTCAGATGTAAACTGGACAAAACTAACCTAACTGACCTGCTGAAGAATGAATGGCTCACTGGGTGTGGAGGGGCGGCATCGTACGGATTCAATCAGCCAATGTGGCTCAGAGCTCGATGCCAAAACACCCACAGATCAATAAAAATTCAGTCGGTGCAACAGAAGCTGCTGCATAGTGGTTGGACTAGTTGAGCATTCAAGCTCATGAGGATGTTTTTTTTGTGTACAATCACAGTACTGTAAAGGCTCTTTGTATAAAAAGCATCTGTTAAAAGACTAAACTGTGCAAGGAGCCGTTCAGAACAACCACCTGTCACTGCGTTTCCTGTCGGAGGAAACATTTCAGGCTAGTTTCACTCTTTTCAGCCTTTAGATCAGACGGCGTTTGGCAGTGAAACTCAAACAGTACTTGAATTTTTTTTTCCAAGCACAAAATATTGGTTCTTATAAATATTTTTCTTCTGGCCAAACCACCTGATATCATAAATATACAGAATGTTTTTCATGACCTTTTCTGCTTGAAATTCTGACCTGACCTGTTAGAAATCATCGATAAATACGGAGTTAAAGGATCTCTTCACAGAAGATTTGACCCTTAATATTAGTGTTTCAGACATTCTGCCTCCAGCTAAATTACTTTCTCAGATCTTTCATTTTATACGTGCAATGAAGAACCAGCCAGTAAATGACTTCCTGGTTCTTTTTTCCTTCGTTCAGACCCCCTAATATTTAGTTGTAGAGCCACGCTGTTCTCTCCACACCTGATAATTGCCTGTAAACTTTTTATTTGCTGAATAAACCGTGTTCTCCCCTCCCGCCCTTTGTTCCAATTAGCTGAGTCACGCTGAAAACTGGAGTAAAACGCTGCTCATTGGCTCGTGATCCGCTGACTCACTGCTGAGTCATCAAGAGGACACAGCAGTATCTGATTACCACCCACACTGTTTTCACTGTGACTCAACCAAAACCCTTTATTTTTCACTAAAAGCTGCTCCTTGTGGAGACTGTTCTGTCTTTGACATCAACCCTTTCCACTTTTTTAGAGCCTTCTCAGCTTTCTAAATCCCATAATGCACTATTTCTCTGAGTGGTATATAAAAATAACAGACGCTGACAGTCATTTTTTTCGACAATCCGACACTTTGCCTCATGAATTCTGCCCGCGTTCGCCGACTTATTTGTTCAGATTGCATCTCGTTTGAGTTCATTATGATGGAGGCGATCAGGACTCCACCAGGATCTCCATCAGATTCTCCAGCTCAAACCCCTCCCTCATGAGATTCTGACCGGAAAAGGAAGAGGACGTTGGCAAAGAGAGAGCGGACGAGGAAGAGGAAGACAACGGGCTGAAGGAGGAGAACGAAGGCAGGCACTTGAGGCTTGGGTTTAGAGAGAGGGAGAAAGGATGCGAGGAGGACAGGGAGGGAGAGAAAGGAGGCAGGTACTGGAGGAGATCATCCCCAGCTGGGTATCCACCTCCACCACTCCTCAGCCCCAGCACCCCCATGTCCCTCTCCAGCAGGGATGTGTCTATGTCCTGGAACAGATCCTCCACAGTGAGATCGCTGAGGTAGCTGGACCTCATCACCTCCATGCTGCTCTCAGCGACCCGGCACTCCTCCCCCTCCTGCTCCCAGCCCACGCCACAGTCTCTGCTTCCCTGTTTCACCCACGAGACGCCTCCCTCAAAGGGCCCCGACAAGTTCTCCAGGGACCTGAGAGGTGTCCGCGGAGCTGCCTGAGGGCTCCCGTCAATGGTGGAGTCCAGCGCAGTGAGAATGGAGGAAATGGCAGCTGAGAGGGAGAGATCAGAATCTGTGGACATGGAGCCCCAGTCCTCGTCTTCATCCTCTACGCTCATGGGGACGTTTGATTCACTCGAGGGGCACGTTGGAGACAAACTTCCAGCACAATCTGGCGCATAATTTAAAGAAACCATCGGGGAGCCTTCTGCAGAGTCTCCTGTGGATATACTCTCCAGCTCTGTCACTTGGAGTGCAGATGAGGAGCTAAAAGAAGACTGTTCCGCCTCCTCATCTGCAGAAGGCGACCCACAATCCCCCAGGCTGACCTGCCGCAGAGTGTTGGCGATCAGAACGGACCTCCTCAGGCTGGGCTCCACTAGCTCCTGGCTGCGTTGATACTTGCTCAGGGAAACCGAGAACACAAACTGCCGCTGGGTCTCCCAGTTGGGGCTGGTCCTGTCTGGAACCTCCTCATCCTCTGGCGGGAGTTTACGCTTCTGCCCCCTCATGATCATCTTCAAACTGCAAAGGAACAAATAAAACATAAACTTTGACTGCTACGTTTTTTCCCAGTTAATAAATAATCAAGGAAACAGATAACCAATATACACTACCATTCAAAAGTTTGGGGTCATCCAGACAATTTCATGTTTTCCATGAAAACTCACACTTTTATTTATGTGCTAACATAACTGCACAGGGTTTTCTAATCATCAATTAGCCTTTCAACACCATTAGCTAACACAATGTAGCATTAGAACACAGGAGTGATGGTTGCTGGAAATGTTCCTCTGTACCTCTATGGAGATATTCCATTAAAAATCAGCCATTTCCAGCTAGAATAGTCATTTACCACATTAACAATGTCTAGACTGGATTTCTGATTAATTTAATGTTGTCTTCCTTGAAAAAAAAGCTTTCCTTTCAAAAATAAGGACATTTCTAAGTGACCACCAGTAGTGTACATTTGCAGTAAAAATTAAAAACCCTGTGTCAAAATTTTGAATATTACAAACCCTAACACAAAACTAATAAAATATCTTGATTTATGTTGTATATTAATGTAATTAAAAGATAAATTTTCAACGTTTATCCGTCAGTGTTGATCAGGCTGCTATTTATGGTGTGTAATCAGTCAGATAGTGCTGTTTCGAGGTATTAAGACTATAAATTGTTTATTACAGATAGAGAGAGAGAAAGTAGTACATTTTTACATTTATCCATTTTTGGGGGGGGAGTTGGTTGAAAAAAATGACCATACAGATAATCAGAAAAGGGTACACCTCTTGAATAAAATCATTTTGTCAACATTTTGTCAAGAATCCATTTCGTAATTTTGTCGCAAGTGTTTCATTTTCAAGTGCAATGTCATGTGCAATATTTCATTATCGTGTGTACTACTTTGTTACCTTAGAAACATTGCCATTATCTCTTACCTATGTATTCTAGTCTTGCCTTTTGCATTTACATTTTATGTATTTTTTGTTTTCTGAGCAATATCTGGCAAAAAATTTACTTCTAGATTAATAGAGTTTTATATATTTATGTACACTAGTAAACGTACAAGGGATGCTGAGATTTAACAACAGAATACAGTAGAAATACAGAAGAAGAATGGGAAAATATCAAAATGCTTAAGTGACAAACAGATTTGATTTAAAAAATGCTAATTTACCATGAGTATGAGGACTTGCTTGTTTTTTCTGTTGTAGTCATAATTGTAATGTTTACAATCAGTAAATAGAGTAAAATTTTAAAGTTAAACTGCTGGTTATAACACAAGAATAAGTGATGAATTAATTACATAAGATACAAATTAGGAAAACTTATCAGACAGTGAATCAGGACCGGAAGCTGATGTTTAAATGTGTGTTTAAATGGACTTAGTGTTTTTTTTCCTTTTAGAATTATTAAAGATTTGGCAAAGAACTGACAAAGACTTTGGATAAAACTTTCAAACTTAGATAACCGTGTGGTTTATACGTGGATTTATCGTGTTTTAATGGAGGATTTCTGGTTGAGTCACCAGCAGCTCATTTCAAATGCAGAATGGGGGTTGCAACGTTAGTTTCCCGAGTAGGAGGGAAAAACTTTCTGGACCGAGAAAAACACGCAAAACTCAAAGTAAATCAACTTACAGCGACACGAATTTACTTGATAAAAGAGGCCAACAAACAGCATCGAAGTAAATTTACCGAGAAACACGGTAAACTTTAAATATTTACAGAAAGTTAGATGTTGAGAAAACCGACCTGTTGAATCACTTCCCGTCTCTCCTCGGTTATACCGTCGCCGTTTAACGTCGTTTTTCCGCCTCTTCTTCCAGCTCAACAAACCGGTTTACCGTCGAAATTTTTACTCAACTCATTCAGGAATAGATTACCGATTAAATAGCGACTTTTAGAACCCTTGTTTTTAGTTTAAATTCAGGAGAGTTTAGCTAATCAGCTCGCTCGCTCCTCTCCCGCCTGTGATTTGAGTTTTACGCCAATCAGCTCACAGTTGGGGGCTGGACGTCGCAGGGCATCATGGGTAATGGAGTTTATGTTCGTTACATTCCATTACTGTATTTTCCTTTTAGAAAAAACGAATTAAACACACGCTAAACTACTTGCAAAGCCAATATAATATGAGTATAACAATTTTAATATTTGTAGACGTGGAAATTAACTCCTGCCTTTATTATTACCACCCAAACCGGACTGCCAGGTTTGTTATTATGTAATTTGCATAACACCAATTCCTAAATGATTACATCACCGGCAGAAAAGGGAACTCGTCCCTGTATTGTTTTCTTACAATACAAATACGTGATAAAACAATAGCACAATTGTCACTGAATGAGGTTTTCAGTCAGTAAAATACTTCTAAAAAATAAGTTGGGCTTCTAAACCGATCAATAAATCAAAACATGTGGGGAAAATGCGCGCCTTTTACAGTCAATTTCACAATGAAAACGAAAGAAAAAAGCAGCCACGCACAGAAAAATAGAGAAATAAATGAATGCCACACGTACAAGTCCATGGCAAATGTGATTTTAACTGTAAACGCGGCTGTCCTTATTTCAGACAGAGGAAATTGATATTTACCTGAAAGCAGCAGCAGCCAGACAGGACGGAAAACATTCAGTGAACTCGACCTACTCCGTCGTAAATCAGGAACATGCCAAAGTTTACGGTTTCAGTTTTAATTCTATCATCTGACTTGAAACCACATGAAGTGCGGCGAGTTCAGTTTGAAAAAAACACCCGAAACTCCTCCTCTTGTGCCTGGGAAGAGTCAAAACAACAAAAAATAGATTAACTTCCTGTAGTTTCTTTCAAAATGTAAAGATTATAGCTTATTGGCGCCTGTTTGTAATATAATATAATATGATATGATATGATATGATATGATATGATATGATATGATATGATATGATATGATATAATATAATATAATATAATATAATATAATATAATATAATATAATATAATATAATATAATAAGGTCATGTGTTAGGTTAAAATTTAAAACTATTATTGACATTTATTGAGCCTTTTAATTTAAAAGGGCATCATCTTTAAGAGAAAATATGAGCTTTAGTTAAATTGTAATGAGTGAAACTGTTGTGTTTTCTAAAATATGTCCGTCTCTTGCACATTTAACCCTCAGTCCTGCCTTGACCTCTACATTTCTGCTTTTTTATTTTGAAGGCAGCAGCCACAGGTTTCTGCTGTTATGTTGGTTTCCGTGTCTGCTTGACGGTCTCCAGTCGGAGGGAGTTGCACAACAGCTACACATGCTGCTCATCTGACTGACTGGTTGTCCTTTAACACAGGACACACTCACAGGAGGAGAAGTTGAACCACACTACCTAGAATACATGCCGCCAAACACCTCACCTGCTGCAGCGGAAATAAAAATTTTGTCTAGATTTTTAAAAAATAAAGTCATTTATTTATTCTGCAGCAAACAGAAGGATCTCACATGTTAAAACTGCATTTTTTTCCCCATTCTACACCAGTTAATGTTCATTTTAGGAGAAGTACTATGTGCATTCTAATAAAAGGCAACAGGTTTTCCATTATTCCCAGTGAATTTTTGCAGTTTTACTCTTGTTTTATTCAATCTCTTTTAGCTTTTTTTTTCCTTCATCTGCTAGTTTGGGTCACTTGCTAGGAAAATGTGCAGGGACAAGCCTTGGAAATGTCTTTTGTTATGCAGATGGTCGCAGATTTAGTCTGTATAGGAGCAGCAGACTAAATTAACAACTCATCCCTGCTGCCGTCGTCCTTCTGAACAGAATTAAGTGCTTCTTTTGTCTGTTGTGTGGTTAGGAGTGTATGTGGTGAATGTGTGCTGTTGTGTTGCTGTTTACTGCAGACTGTAAGACAAATTGCCGCCCTAAAGATCAAGATTACCAGATGAATAGGTGGTAGATTACAGAGATTATAAAACGCTACAGTGAACACATCGTGGTCCATCTGATTCCAACATACAGGCTGAAATTAAGGCCCTCTAAGCTTGATAAAGTAGACTAGTGAAGCTGTGGAGGATCTTTAGGACTTCAGGATAATTACTGTTAGTCTAAATGAACACAGAGAGGCTGTAACGTCACATATCAGCATTAAAACAACGACAAACTCTGGTTTACAGCCATGTTTAGATGGTTGAAGAATAATGAGGTGGAGACGGAAGCAAGTTTAAGGATGGTGATTTTTCAGACAACAATTGAGAAAGGATTCTTATAGACCACTGACTGTAAACCCAACTCCACTGATGACCTGAATGAGTTCTAAAGTCACTTTGAAAGACAACAGGACTGTCCTGAAACCATCCACTTTAGTTTGTCAGCTTCACCTCCAAAATCTCCACAACAGTCTGAGACGACTTTCACCATCCTGGAACGACCTCAATGGATTGTTCAAGAGACAGAACCCTCCAGAACCAGCGGAACAGACTCTACCTCTCTCCAGGTTTCATAGATATACCAGTCTGCTTCAGGTTCTCCACCATCATCCTCAACAAAAAAACAAGGGCTAAATGTCTACAAACCCACCGCTAAGAACTCTATGGTGATGAAGTCATTTAAGCATCTTGTATTGTCCCACTTTAAATCTATCACAGTCCCACTACTGGACCCCTACAGGGGTCAATATGGATCTCTACCTCATTTTTCAACATCCACACTAGGATTGTGGATTTTAGCTCTACTTTTTAATCATTCCGACTCTGCTGCAGGAAAAACTCTCAAGTTTCACCTGTCCGACTGCCTCACTGACTTCCTGTTTTACAGGAAACAGCAGGGGAAACTGGGAAAACGTGTTTCACACCCAGAAATCAGCAAGGCAGCTTTTTAAAAAATAAAAATAAAAAATTCCCCATCAACCCACTTACAGCAAGTTTTTTCACTCATTAAGTTAGTTTGAATGACAATATCTCAGGAACAACTAAAGACAAAATCCTGAAATTTTTTTCTCACCATGCCATTGAATCAGAATCTGCAATATGGGACAAGTAGACCGAATAAACTCTGATTATGGTGAATTGAAGTATTTTTTAAAAAATTATAATATGAAGCCATCATTGAAAGTCCCATATTTAAGCGCATATTAACAAAAAAAAAAAAAGCTGATGATACATATATGAACTAGTGATATTTTCTGAACTATTTGTAGCTGCATGACTGATTGAGCAGGTTTGACAAGTTGTACCATAAAAACTAAAACATTACTAGATAGTCTGATCCTTTAAAATATCTTCCTCTTGTTACAGTTTATTGTTAAGCACCAAAATACTGCATCAGGTTATATGAATATTGAAACCATTTTGGCAATAAAACTGATTCTAATTCTGACTCTTATTCTTCCAAATACATTTCCTGTTGGACAGACAGTAAAATGTGTTCAAGAACTAAAAAGAGAAGTAAAATTTCCTTCTTCTGTAGCAGCTAAGGTTACTATAACCTGGATGACATATTGATAAAGTTAACCATATTGATGGTTTAATTGGTGGTTTGAAATGTATTTTGTATTGCATTTTAAATATAGTTGTGAGCTAAAAATGTCCGTCCTGATCAATGTTAACAGTTTTTCAATAAACAACTTACAGCTTTATGTTCATTCACATTAAACTTTATTCTTCCAGCACAGTCTTTTGTACAATTTTCTGCTTTTTGTACAAAAGTTTAATTTTTAAGAGCTAGAAAAATGTGTTGTATCAGATGTCTCTTATGTGCAGCTGATAATAAAATCAAAATTAGTATAAAAATCCACCGAGCAAAAGCTGCTCAATTATAACAATTAAAGGAAAACAAGGAAGCTCAAATGGTTTATAAAAAGAACACTGTATATAATCTGAATCTACATAAAAATCTTTCCTTTATTTATCTCTTAACATTTTCTCTTAGAATTAAAGTATGGCACAAGAAGAAATGTAAATCATTTGTAGTCTCCCCACAGTCCCACAGTCTTGCTGTCCCACTCGGAGGTGGACAGACACTTGACGAAGAAATGTCCGAGGTCGTGTTTGGAGATGGCTCGTCCTTTCAGCATGTTCTCTGCCGTCATGTAGCTCTCTGTCAGCGGAAGGTCGCCTGAGAAAGAAACAAAAAAAGTAAATAAAACGTTAGAAAACTGGTGAATGCTCTCACTATCTGCAGATAATCGGTTTGATGAATCCTGACATCATCATCTTGGAACATGTTCATGACCACCAGGGAAGAAAAACTCCATTGATGGAAAGACCTGGTCATTCAGTATCTTCAGGTATCAGCTGACCTCATTCTTTGGGAACATAACGTTGCTGAACCTGACCAACCCCAGATCATAAACCTAACCTCCACAGACTGGTAGGAACTAGCTATGATGAGGGCATCACTTCATCTGCCTCTCTTCTTACCCTGATGCCCCCATCACTCTGGAACAGGGTAAATCTGGACTCATCAGACCATGTGACCTTCTTCCATTGATCCAGAGTCCAATCTTTATGCTCCATAGGAAGCTGAAGCCTTTTTTGCCCTGATTAACCTCACTGATCAGTGGTTTTCTTAGAGCTACAGCTGTTTAGTCCCAATCCTTTGAGTTCCCTTCGCATTGTGTGGAAATGTTCTTACTTTCACTATTAAACATAGCCATGAGTTCTACTGTTGATTTCCTACCATCATCTAAGAGTTTGTTCCTCGAAGACGATGGTTCACCACAATAATGCGTTGGACGGTTCTTAACCTGATTTCAGTAGTTTCAGAGATCTCATTAGTTGTTTTCTTTGCTTGATGCAGGCCAATAATTTGACCCTGATGGGACAGATTAACATCCTTTCCACGACCAGTAAACATATTACCACTAAAAAGCTATTAGAATAGTACATAACATAACATAATTAGAACACTAATATATTATTTTTAGGAATTTATTCATAACTTTCTAAGTTTCTATTAAACACACTTGAAGTGAGTGATGTTTAAATGCAGCTAAATCTCTTATTTTCCTTCTGACCTCCGATGTGAGGCGGCATCACGGCCACGTAGTCGAGTCCCGACGACTTCAGCACCGAGTACATCCGGTCGTGATCCTCGGTCACAGGAATCAGACGAGGAGGGACTTTGGATCGATCCCACAGCAGGAAGGCTGCAAGGAAAGATGAATTTAAATAGACGAAGAGAGAAGAAACAGAAAGACACATTCAGTCTTTGTTATACTTCATGTCTTTATGCATTTTCTTGGCTTTTGTTATCACTCTCAGACAAAAAAGCTGATTTAAAAAAAGAAGATCTAAACTCAAAATCATATTTCTTAACTGTCTAAACACTCATTAGAGTCCAAAAAATGCATTTTAAGTGACTCTTTGTATTTCATTCTATAGTAATCAGCCAGAAAATGACTAACTTTGATTATTTAACCCACTTTCTTCTAATTTTCCAGGGTTAAGTGGTACCTGACATGCAGCCGACCACCTTGCGGATCCCTCGAGCCTTCATGGCTTCGATGATGTTCTTGGTGCCTTCAGACATCATGGTGGTCGGACCTGAGGAGCACAGAGCAGAGAAGAAGTCAGTAAATATTACAAAACTCTGTCTGAGTGTAGTTTTACTGCAGTAACACGAGTACAATATGTCCACTGAGAGACACTGAACATTTAATTTACTCTATTTTACAGAACTTTTCTAAGAAAGTAGTAGCTCAGAGTAAAGGGAAAACATAAGAACTTAACTTTAACTACAGTTTGTTGTCAGTTAATACAGTATTTAGAAGATCTACAACATTACAACACAGAATATTAGGGTATAAAGTGAAGGTAATGTAAAATATAAAATTCAATTCAATTAAATTAAATAAACACAACTAAATTAAACTAAACTTAAATGAAATTATAAATAAAATAAAATTTAATTAAATAAAGTGATATATGATAAAAATCTATAACATATAATATAGAAAAAATAAAAGGGGAAAGAATGAGACAGCATAGAATATTAGGGTATAAAGTGAAAGTAATATAAAGTCAAATTAAATTAAGTTCAATAAAATAAAACTAAATTAAATTAAGTGAAATGAGATTAAAAAATATATAGAAAATATAATACAGAAAAAAAATAAACAGAATACGCAAGAATGTCAGAATGTGCCTGGATTAGATTTAGAGGACCTACAACATGAAAAGAAATATTAAAATTTATTAATTTGGGGAAATATTGTGGAAATGTTGAACTTGTTTTAGCTTTATATGTATTTAATATGTTCTTATAATATATGATCTTTGGTATAACATCATAAATCTTGTCCACCTTTCATTTTCTCTGTCTGTTAGATTGTGTCGCAACAATACAGTGACAGTTGTAAAAGCATTACGGCGACCTCTAGAGGATATTTTACATTATTACACCATTTTAAACTACAATTTAAAAACTACAATTCTCCTTGTGTAAGCTGAACACGACCTGTTATGTAAGTTCACCATTCAAGGTGAGAAAACAAACAAAGAAATCAGTGAAATGCTTCAAAAATTAATTAACAACTATGAAAAGAATGATAATAATAACAGAAATCTGAAACTAATTAGCACCTTTAATGAAACGTCATTAGTTTATGTCTATTTCTGGGATAAAAACCTCTGTTGTTGCACTTTTTTTCTTATTTTATGGCATCTTCTTTAGCTATAGCTCCTTACTGAGGTCGTTCCTGGTGCCGAGGATGATGATGACAGCATCTTGACCCTCCATCGTCTTCTTCACGTCCTCTTTATTCAGAACGTCTCCCACCACCACTCTGGATGCTTTGTGGTCTGCAGGCAGCTTGGCAGGGTCTCGAACCAACACCGTCACATCATAACCTGACGGGAAAAACACTGATTCACACCTGATTCTGCTACAGGTAGGAGGCGTCTCTGTGGTTAGATTTCATGAATTTACCCTCAGCGTGGTGGAAAACTGGCAGACAAAGAGTCACTTTAATGTCATTGCTAATAAACAAACACTGATTTGTCCGTTTCAGCTGCTTGGGAACCCCCAGACTGACCCTGTCACGTCCACCTGTTGGGGTTTTTGTGCACTAAATTCACTTTAAACCCAGCAGAGTGACATGATTTACTTTGTCTTCTATAATGAGTCCACTATCTCCACGGCAGAGATCCACCCTGAGTGCACGGCCCAGATAGCGAACATCTTTCCACTATCAGCTGTGACACACGCTGCTGTGACTCAGCGAAAAGCCTGACCTGTAACGGCTAACATGACTCAACAGTTCTGGGCCGAGCGGGAAGAGAGGAAACAAAAACGCTGCTAAACCACATGAATCACATGAACCTTATGACATAATGTGTTTGGAAACACAGAAAACTGCAAAAAGCAGAATTAGAGCAGGAATTGATGGTTTCAGTCTCATTTAAAAGTGAATTTATGAACTAAATTTAAGTTTACATTGAGAAAACGACACGTATTGATAGAAATTACATTCTTAAAGTGTGTTAATTTGAGTGTTTTAACTGAGATAACCAAGTGTATCATGTTTAAATAGGACTCCCCTATATATTTCTCATTAAAAAATAGTCATGTTGATGATCAAATATGTAAAAATGTGTGAATTTACATCATTTAAGTAAACCATAAGTTGAAAATTAAAGAGGTTTTGACTGAATTTCTAATGTTTAAGTGTGATTTCAGGTATGCACAAATACATTCTTCATTTAAAATAGTCGTGTGGATCATAAATTGTGTGAAATGTGTTAATTTAAACAATTTAAGTCGACTGTATTAAAATTAAGAGTTTCTGACTGAATATCTCATGTTTAAGTGTGAATACAGGTATGAACAAATACATTTCTCATTAAAAATATCATGTGGATAATAAATGTGTTCATTTAAATAATTTAAGTGGACCGTATTGAGAAAATTTGAGTATTTGACTGAATATCTCATATTTAAGTGTGATTTCAGGTGTGCACAAATCCATTCTTAATTTAAAATAGTCGTGTGGATGATAAAATATGTAAAAATGTGTTAATTTAAATCATTTAAGTAACCAAATGGAGAAAATTAAAGACTTTTTGACTGAATACCTCATGTTTAAGTGTGATCGCAAGTGTGCTTCATTTAAAACAGTTAATTGGATGATAAAATGTGCAAAAATTTGTTCATTTAAAAAATTAAATGAGCCATATCGAGAAAATTAAAGAGTTTTTCACTGAATATTTCATATTTAAGTGTGATTGCAGGCATGTACAAATAGATTTTTAATTTAAAACATATAAAAATGCGTTAATTTAAATCATTTAAGTCAAACGTATTGAGAAAATTAAAGAGTTTTTGACTGAATATGTCCTATTCAGTGTGACTGATACACATTCTTCATTTAAAACAGTCATGAGGATGATTAAATACGATTTTACTCTGAAGTTTTTTCATTTAATGTGAGACTAGACGCTGCTGGACGACTTTCTGGCTAATTATGAGACAAATAAATCACATAAGCTCAAGTTTATTCCACTTTGTGACCTTTACGTGAGTAAACTGTCACATGATTGTATTTAATAGCAGATAAGTGACTAGTGGATGAAAACTTTGGGTAAAACAGACAAAATTTATTTTTTCTAAGCTGCGAAGTCCAATTTAATGCAAATGTATTATAATGCTACTAATAAAACTAATAAAGGACCCCTGTTTGACCACCAAAAAGCACAAATACATATTCTATTCTATTCTATTCTATTCTATTCTATTCTATTCTATTCTATTCTATTCTATTCCAGGTGCTGCTCACCTGCAGCCACCGCCAGCGGAAGGGTCGCCAGTCCGGTCATTCCCGTGGCTCCAAATATCGCGACGTTTTTAATGGAGTCCGACATTATCGTTCTGTGAAGAGGGATCAACAACAAACACAGCAGTAGCAGCAGCAGCAGCAGCAGCAGCAGCAGCAGCAGCAGCAGCTCGTTTACTGGAGAGTTTCTGCGGCTGAAAGTCACTTTAAACCCTCCAACATGTGCAGAAACGCCTCTTTACTTCCGCAGCTCCGCCTGGCTCCTCCTCTGGACGAGTTAAAGGAACCTGCAGCTTCAACACGGTCTGAAAACACTAAAACCTGCTGGGTTTTAGTGCAGGTTTCATTTAAACACTGGGAGGACACACTGAGCACGTGGTTGGTGGGTTTTCAGCGGCAAACATTTCATTCAATGCGTCCTGGTGGATTTTTACGCACCTTTTTGTGATTTTTCTGCATCAATTCAAGCTGTAAATGTCATTTTATGTGTGTGTAAAATGAAACACAAATGTCATTATTCAGGTGACACTTGAAGTTCACGGGTGCAGGTTTAAGTTAAGTGCAGAATTTGTGTTTATTTAGCGTCAAACACTTAATTTCCTGCATTCTGGTGAGTTTTTCTACACCAATTTGTCACTTTGGTGGATCAGTTTATGGTGAAAATGTCATTATTTTTCATGTTAAGAAAAAAGGCACTAGTTAAGACTTCAAGATGTAAAAGAATGTAACAATACTTTCAAATATTTACTTTCCAGATAAACCTTTCTTATTTAAAAGTATTCCACACATTAAGTGCACGATTTTTTATTTTTTTTTTAACGTCAAACACTTGATTTCCTGCATTCTGGTGTGTTTTAATGCAACAATTTGTGATTTTTCTGCATCTGTAAATGTTATTTTTTGTGCAAAAGAAAACACAATTATCAGGCACCAGGTGACACTTTACATCATGGCTACAGGTTTAAGTTAAGAGCAGATTTTGGGGTTTATTTAGCATCAAACACTTAATTTCCTGCATTCTGGTGAGTTTTTGTGCACCAATTTGTTCCTTTTCTGGATCAGTTTATGATGAAAATGTCATTCTTTGTGTAAAAACAACAACAAAAACCCAGCACCAGTTAAGGCGTCAAGATGTAAAGGAATATAATAAGGCTTTCAAATTCTTATTTTCCAGATAAACCTTTCTTATTTAACAGTTTTCCACACAGTAAGTGTAGGATTTGGTGCATTTTTTGAGCTTCAGACACTTAATTTCCTGCATTCTGCTGCTGCACAGTGGTGTAGTGGTTAGCACTGTCGCCTTGCAGCTAGAAGATCCCTGGTTCGCGTCCCGGCTTTCCCGGGATCTTTCTGCATGGAGTTTGCATGTTCTCCCTGTGCATGCGTGGGTTTTCTCCGGGTACTCCGGCTTCCTCCCACAGTCCAAAAATATGCTGAGGTTAATTGATTATTCTAAATTGCCCGTAGGTGTGAATGTGAGAGTGATTGTTTGTCTCTGTATGTAGCCCTGTGACAGACTGGTGACCTGTCTAGGGTGTCCCCTGCCTTCACCTGAGTCAGCTGGGATAGACTCCAGCCCCCCCATGACCCTAGTGAGGATTAAGCGGTGTATAGATAATGGATGGAATGGATTTGGGGGGGTTTGAGGATCAAACATTTAATTTCCTGCATTCTGGTGGATTTTGTGCACCTATTTGTGCTTGTCCTGCACATTAATTCACCTAAAGTGAGTGTGTAAGTTTAGCTGTGAAACATGCTGAGTGTTTCTGTCATCTGACTGTTAGAGGCAGAACTACTGTTGAGCAACAACTGTAGAGAAAAGGTCAAAGTTCTCTGATATTCCCTACTTGTGCATGACTGGTGTTTTTTTGGTTCTTTTTTAAAAATAAAATAGGATTTTATCTCCGTAGAACAACAAAAACTGACCACTGAAGGCTTCAAGTGCTCTGAACTCATTCACTTTCCTTTTTGTTTATATAAAAAAACAACTTTTGTTCACAGGAACAAACTGAGATCTATTTTGTTTCCAGCAAAGATTTGTTCATTAGATTGTGCAGATTTATTTTTTGCAAAAATGCTTTGATAAATCCTTTAATGTTTCAGAATAACATCTCTAAAAGCAGACAGTGCAGGTTCTGTGGCTGCAGCAGCTCACTGCAGCTGTTCAGTCAAACATTAACCAGAAAGAAAAGTGTCATTCAACCCTCTTACATCCACAAAGCAGCTCTTACAAAAATATTTTCCTGCTGATTATTTGTCAAAAAATTATTCTGTCTGCCTAAAGGATTCATGAAGTTTATTTAGGGGCCAAAAGAAAAAAAAGTCTTGTAGAACTCACGTTTAATCTATGCAGTTCAACACAACTTAGCACGACAACTTGTGTTTTTTTTTTTTTTTTAAATTAACTTTTCTAAAATTGCCTCTTGACTTTTCCATCAGATCTGATATTTCCACACAAACACAACAAACCCTGCAGGAAGCTGGTGAAGAGCCAGAAATGTTGGGATGTGTTCAGTCATTCTCAGCGATGGTGCTGCTTTTGTCCGAACTTAAAATTATCTAGACGGCAAAAAAAATAAGTAAATATTGCAGCAGGGTGCCTGATAAAATGAGACAAAAAATAGCAGCAAATATTTGCAAAAAAACCCTCATTTTTACTGTTTTAAGTGTTTCATGGTCAGAGAACAAAATACTGTTTATAAGAATACAGATTTTTTTAATGTGGACATCATGTACAGTTTAGCCTGTATGTATTTATTTATAGTCGACATTTATTTTTGTCTGTGTAGTTTAACAAAATGGAAAACCTTTTTTTTACATTTATAAAACATTTTTTAATCATAATATGCATAATCTAAATTTGCCAATATGTGGAAATTAACAGCTCTAATAAAATAAATAAATTGATAATAATAATAAAGCGTATTGCTGCAGTCAGATGAATAATTTTTTTCTCTTTTCTATTTTTAAAAACTTTTTTCCATAATATACTATGTTTTTCAAAATAACAGCAAATATTTGTAAAATAAAATTTTTTTACAGATACAAACACATTAAAATAGTGTTATGAAAATAAATTTTTTATGTGGACATTACTTACAGCTTTGATGCTTTGTCTGTGATTTTACTCAACACAGGCAAAATCTAATTACAGTTTTGACAGCTGTTTAATTTTTAATACAGATTTTTTTCAAAATAACAGCAAACATTTACATTTTTGCACAATTAAATACACTAATAATAATAATAATAATAACAATAATAAATTTGACAATTTTGCAGTCAAACGTTAAAGAAAAAAATGACCATAAAAATGCTGATTTCTTTTAAACAGTGAACTTCTTTAGTATGTTATTTTAAGTTTTTTTTAATTTAATGATATAGAAGAAATTTGTAAAACAACTGTTAAATTGATCAAAATAATAGGCAAATTGAAAACTGTAATTTTATTAAAAGTGTAATTTGAAACTGATGTGGATCATGGATCATATGGATCAAATGATGATTGTGAAAAAATTTCTCTCTCCCTCTCTTCCTCCCTCTCCATCCTCTCTCTCTCCCTCTCTCTCTCTCCATCCTCTCTCTCTCCCTCTCTCTCTCCATCCTCTCTCTCTCCCTCTCTTCCTCCCTCTCCATCCTCTCTCTCTCTCCCTCTCTCTCCTCCCTGTCTCTCTCCCATCCTCCCTCCTCCCCCCCTCTCTCCCTCTCTCTCTCTCCATCCTCTCTCTCTCCCTCTCTCTCTCTCCATCCTCTCTCTCTCCCTCTCTCTCTCTCCATCCTCTCTCTTTCCCTCTCTCTCTCCATCCTCTCTCTCTCCCTCTCTTCCTCCCTCTCCATCCTCTCTCTCCCTCTATCTCTCTCTCCATCTCTCTTCCTCTCTCTCTCTCCCCCCTCTCCTCTGTCTCTCTCTCTCTCCCCCTCTCTCTCTCTCCCTCTCCATCCTCTCTCTCTCTCTCCATCCTCTCTCTCTCTCTCCATCCTCTCTCTCTCCCTCTATCTCTCTCCATCCTCTCTCTCCCTCTATCTCTCTCTCCATCTCTCTTCCTCTCTCTCTCTCCCCCCTCTCCTCTGTCTCTCTCTCTCCCCCCTCTCTCTCTCTCCCTCTCCATCCTCTCTCTCTCTCCCTCTCTCTCTCTCTCCTCCCTGTCTCTCTCCCATCCTCCCTCCTCCCCCCATCTCTCCCTCCCTCTCTCTCCTCCCCCCTTCTCTGTCTGTCCCCCCTCTCTCTCTCTCTCCCTCTCTCTCCTCCCCCCTCTCTCTCCTCCCTCCCTCTCTCCTCCCTCTCTCTCTCTCTATCTCTCCCTCTCTCTCTCTCCTCCCCCCCCTCTCTCTCCTCCCCCCTCTCTCTCTCCTCTCTCTCTCTCTCTCTCCCTCTCTCTCTCCTCCTCCCCCCTCTCTCCCTCTCTCTCTCCTCCCTCCCTCTCTCTCTCCTCCCTCTCTCTCTCCCCTCTCTCTCCTCCCTCCCTCTCTCTTCCCCCTCTCTCTCTATCTCTCCCTCTCTCTCTCTCCTCCCTCCCTCTCTCTCTCCTCCCTCTCTCTCTCCCCCCTCTCTCTCCTCCCTCCCTCTCTCTCTCTCTCTCTCCTTCTCTCTCTCTCTCCTTCTCTCTCTCTCCTCCCCCTCCCTCTCTCTCTCTCCCTCCCTCTCCATCCTCTCTCTCTCTCTCCCCCCTCTCTCTCTCCCTCTCTCTCTCTCTCCTCCCCCTCCCTCTCTCTCTCTCCCTCCCTCTCCATCCTCTCTCTCCTCCCTCCCTCTCTCCTCCCTCTCTCTCTCTATCTCTCCCTCTCTCTCTCTCCTCCCTCCCTCTCTCTCTCCTCCCTCTCTCTCTCCCCCCCTCTCTCTCCTCCCTCCCTCTCTCTCTCTCCTCCCCCTCCCTCTCTCTTTCTCCCTCCCTCTCCATCCTCTCTCTCTCTCCCTCTCTCTCTCTCTCCTCCCCCCCCTCTCTCTCTCCCTCCCTCTCCATCCTCTCTCTCTCTCTCTCCCCCCTCTCTCTCTCCCTCTCTCTCTCTCTCCTCCCCCCTCTCTCTCCCTCTCTCTCTCTCCCTCCCTCTCTCTCTCTCTCTCGCCTCGCCGCACTGATGCTGCTTTTTTCTCTCCATCCTGAGCAGCGGAGCGGCGGAGAAGGAGGCGGAGGAAGCGGAGAGGTTGTGTCAGGTGGCAGCGGGACCTCTATGGAGATCATCATCGGCTCCACCGACAGCGTCTCCCGGCCGCCGCTCACCGCCGCAGCCGCTCTGCGTCCTTTTGGTCTCCGGGAAGGGGGAGCCGCTCCTGTCGTCACCCCCAGAGTAGAAACCGTCCTCCGGTAACAATCGGAGCCGATCGTGGGGAGGCGGGGAGACCCTGCTGGAATAAAAAAAACCGCGGAGCCTCCATTGATGAAGCTCCTCATCGATCCGACCCAGCGACGTCTTGGACATAAGAGGAGGACAAAACCGAGCAGAAAGCCGCAGCTAAAGGTAGGAGCGGTGCTTTTTGCTGCCTTCCCCGGGTTTGTTCCGTCAGTCCTGGGGGGGAGATGTGGTTTCTGCCCCTGCAGGAAGCCGGCCTGCATTTGGGTGCAGGGTACCGCAGTGATCCGGCGCCGCTTCATGCCTTTTTTTCTCCTTCCTCCCCCTACATGTGATGCACGCATGGAGAGGAGCTCCTGCAGCATGATGGTGTCCTTTAAGGGGAAACAAGAGCCGAGGAGCAGCACAGAGGCCTAGTGCATGTCCGACCGGCTTCCTTTTTTTAACCTTTAACTTTCAACTGATTGACTTTAACTGCAGAACATCTGAACCTGCACCCCTGATGCTGTTTATTTCACAGGGCGAGTTTCTGCATCTAATATGACCTCACATCACTCTTCCATCCTCTTGGTATCAGTTGTTCCCGCATCCTGAGGGGATCTTTGCATCCTGCAGGGGGTCAGATTCATTCATTCCAGGCCTGCAGCAGCAGCAGCAGCAGCAGCAGCAGCATAGCTCTGGCTTTAGCAGATGCACTGAAGCCTGTCAGATGTTAATGCGGTGGGTTTGATCACAGCTGCAGTGAAAAGTCACCCCTGCCAGTTTGTTGTTGTTGTTTTTTTAGAAGAATTAAAGCTCCTGTGTTGTTTTAAGATGTGCAGGCAGGTGATGCTAGCTTTGGTTAGCGGCTGAATGGAGACAGAACGAGAGAGAAGACGGAAAAAATGGGCCAAATTGTGTCATTATTAGCAAAAACAAACAGCTGGCAGTGCTTTTTTTTAAGTTTAGTGATATTTATTAATATTTCTTATACACTGTGGGGGTTTATATGCTGAAAGTCAAGTGTTTTTGACCTTTATGTGCTTTTCTGCAGTTAATGTATCACAAATCATGATATTTTATGTTATCTAGTGTCATTTAGTAAAAAGACGGCCGTTATGTGCAGTATTTTCTTAAAAGTGATAGAAAATACCCTCATATTAGTAGAAATTGCTATAATTAAAGTAGAGTAGAATAATCTTTAATTTATTCTTATTGCAAATTTGCAGTGAAATGATCATTATTCCAATATAAAAATAGCTATATAAGGGCATAAGTAGGTGGAATCAAAAGGATCTCCATCAGAAATAAACTTTGTTTTTAAATTAGCACCAGTTCTGTTGTGATAATTATAGTGTACAGTAATTTAAATATTACATTCTGTACTGCAGAATGCATGTGTGCGCTGTATAAACTGAGTGTAGCCCTTAGAATAAAACCGAATTTCTTTTATACTCATTGCAAATCTGCAGTGAAATAATCATTATTCCATTATAAAAATAGCTATACGGAGTGTATAAATAGGTGGAATCAAAAGGATCTAAATCAGAAAGATACCTTGCTTTTAAATTAACACCAGTTCTAAACAGTTCTGTTGTGATAATTATAGTGTACAGTCATTTAAATATTACACTCTGTACTGCAGAATGCATGTGTCCACTGTGCAAACCGAGTGTACCCTTTAGAATGAAACAATTTCTTTTATTGTTATTGTAAACTTGCAGCAAAATAAGTGAAATTAAAAGTGGAATCAAAAAGAATCTACCAGAAACTTTCCCTTTAAATGGTCACCAGTTCTCCAGGTTTCACTGCAGTTTGAGCATTTTGCAGAACTTTCCACAGTCTTCTGCAGACTTGGGTTGTTTTAATGCTTCCTGGGTCTTCATCTGACCCCAGACTGACTCCATGATGCTCAGTTTAACCTTCGTCTCGTCCTGCCAGTCAAAATTGACCCGTTTTAAAGTTTGAAAATGTGGGAAACATATATATTTTCAAATTTCTCATGTCCACATTTTCAACATTTTTGGGAAATTTTTGAATATTTTTTGGTGAAAAAAAGAAATGCTAAAAAAAAATGTTTCTTAAGAACATTCACAAAAAAATCAACCAAAATCCAGCGAATTTCGCTGGATTTTGGTTGATTTTTATGTGAATGTTCTTAAAATAGAAGTTTTACTGATATATATGGAATCACTTTAGATATTTTTAGGATTTTTTTGGAAGATTTTTACTCATTTTTTTGAAAATATTTACAAGAATTTTCTTGCCAAATTTGGGGGATTTTTTTTTTTTTTTTAATAAAATTTTTAAAGGAAATTTCTAAGGAATTATTGGAATTTTCTTCCTAAAAGTTTCACAAATTTTCAGAAATTTGGGTAATATTTTTGCTGAATTTTTGGATTGGATTTTTGGACACGGAAACAATATTTTTTGATGCCCGTAAATGAAGACAACAGGAGGGTTAAGGTTCTGTAGGAGCCGTGTGTTTCTGCAGGACTCTTTGTTCTTTACTGCGGGTCAATAATTAAGAACCAAAGCCTCTAAAGTGTCTCAGATTCATGCATGGTGCTCTCCATGTGTGTGTTTAATTAGAATACAGCATTGTAAAGCTTCATCGCAGTTCTTTGTGACACCCTGGATGCTTAATCGGCCTCTCGGGGACACTGATGCTGTTTATCGGAGCACAAGGTGACTGTTGTGAGTGAGACCGGTGCTTGTGCCGGATCAGAACTGGGCGTGGGCCACCGCCACCGTTTCCAGATGTTTTTTCTCTGGGCCGAGGTGAAGTGAGTGAAAGTGACTCAGTGCGGTGTGTGGAGTGCGTAGCGGTGTGACGTCACGCCCAAAGATGCTGTGTGTGAAGGAGAAAGAGGCAGAACGAGGCAGCTTTAACCACCAAGAACCGTCTAGATGTCGGATATTTCCTGAAAAGTGTCCAGATAAAGTTTAGAAGAAGTCCTGCAGTGGTTGTATTTCAGCTCAGGCTGCACAGGATTCACGTTTGGAGAAGATGTTAGTGACACTGATGCAGATATCTGCAGAATATGGGTCATTCCAGGATTGGAGGACGTTTGGGCTTCAAAATGTTTGAAAAATAAACCTTTTCTTTTACAGTTTTCTGCTCCATATTCATCAATAACAGGTAATAAACTATCAAAGGCTTGATTGTCTCAGCTTCCACATCAATGGAACCATTTTTATTCCATGTTTTCTGTGTTGTTTGCTAACCCTACTCTAATCACAGTAACAGGGTTGCTAATCCATGCTAATGTGATCTTTTTCTCAGCAGTAGAAGCTAGATATTTAGCTGCTGTTACTGCTGACCAAGAGGACAAACTGACTGATGGAAAACAGTAAAAAGAATTAGTCTGATCCTGATAATATGAGGTAGAGTGAGACATTCAATCAAGGCTGACAGTGTTATGAAAATATGAAAAATAGAAGAGAGGACATAGCTTTGCTCTACACATTCTTTAGGAAAGCTGTTTGATGATATTAACAATAAAAACAAGACAGAAAATGACAAAAACGAGACATAAAATGAGAACAAGACACAAAAGACATAAACAAGAGACAAAACAAGAAAAACAAGACACAAAATGACAGAAATGAGACACAAAACTACAATAACATCATCAACAGGGTTGTTGTGGGACACATACATAATAGTTGTTATTTAAAATATTATGTTGATTAAAAAAATGTTCCCACAATTGCAAGAGACATCAATGAAAAAAACAATACCAAAAAAAGAGGTTCTAAGTTTCATTTAACTGTTTTATTTGAGATTTAATTTGGTCATCAGGGAGTGGGACAAGAGAAAAATTATATTATAGAGGAAACTCCAGACTTATTTGGTATTTTTAAAAATATTTTCAAGCATTCTTTTCTCCTATTTTTTATGTTTAGTCTCAAGACAAGTGCATTTACACAACAACTACATGGACAGACAAACGTAGACACTACAGTATTATCAATGACCAAACTTAACCTAAATATTATAAATATTGTGTGATTATTTAAAAAAAAAAACTAAATTAGTGGTATTTTATGAGGTTTGTTGTTATATTATTATATTTTATTACTCTGCCAAGGAACACGGTGGAGTTATGCGATGACTGGCATTGGTTTGTCTGTCTGTCTGTCTGTCTGTCTGTTCACAACATTACTCAAAAACGGATGAACGGATTTGGATGAAATTTTCAGGTAAGGTCAGAAATGACACAAGGACCAAGTGATTAGATTTTGGCAGCGAGGCGGCTTATAGTCTGGATCCATGGATTAGTTGAAGATTTCTGTATCATTGTGAGATAGCAGCATGGCGTCACTGTAACTATGACAACAAGTGAACACTATGTCAGCTGTTTGCTGATGATCACATGATTGTGATCCAACTACAAATCCACCACTGTGGACTTATCGGGATTTATCTGTCAGAAATGATACAACGACTGAGCAGCCTTGGTGGAGTACTGCGCTCTCTGAGTGCTTTTCTTGTTTGCCACAGTGGTGGAGTTTGTGTAGTGACAGAAATATTATCAGTGTAAAGTTAAACGATAAAAGAGAGTCTTTTGGGACTAATTGAGACTTTAAAACCAGTTTAATCAGTGGATTATTTGATCCAAATTCCAGAAACTCAGCATAATTCTCTCAACTATCAATAATCTGATGACATATTAGCTAGAAAGCTAAAGATATGATTAACGTCTCTGTCTGATGCGTATGAGATACTATTGATAAAAGCTTAAAAAAAAAAATCCCCTCAAAGACAGCGAGCTGCTGACTGATTAACTCTGGCAGCTGTCCTTCTCCTTCCTCCTCTTCTTCATCTTTCTGATGATTACGTTTCCACTCCTTCAGTCTCTTTCTTTTCCCCAATTCTCTTCATTTCACCTCAATAAGAACGAGCTCTCCTCCGTAATGTCAGCCTGTATTTCTGTCAGCCTCAGAGCTTCCTTCCGTCTCCATCTCTTTTCATTATGTCTGCCTCCCCGTCTATCTCTAAATTTACCCTCTGGATCTACAGAGATGGACAGTCCGGTGCTGTACTCGGCTCTCAGCTATTCCTGGATCACTGGTGCAGTCATCTGACCGGAGGAAATCACTCCAGTCGGAGGAGTTTATTTATCAGGACACCAGATCTGATGGACACATGGGACGTTAATGTGGGAAAACCACACGAGTCCAGTTGAAAATTTGTTGATAAAACACATGAAGTTTGACATATTCTCAATGGTGCAGCTGCTTTTAAATCTGTTTCTTCACATGTTGGATTTAGCAGCTAAACCCTCCTTTAGTGCAGTTTGTGTTTCTCCTGCTTTCCAAAAACTTGTTGAAGTGACAGATATTGTCCTGAAACATCATTAACAGCACTGAGACTAGCTTCAGGCACTTACTGCACTGTATAAAAAATAAATTTAAAAAAGTAAAACTCTGTCAGCAAATGGTGCTAAAAATATATATTAAAAATGATGAAATGCTGTAATATTCAAAAACTGTCACAACATTGATATAATGGAAAATATCTGTACAATCATTTGACTTTAGCTGAATTAAATAATAATTAATTAAATAATTACTATTTAGAAATATACAGACATTATGCATAGTCTAGGAAAAAAAATCACTATATTTTTCCAATCATTCTTTCACTTCTGATACACATTTTTAAATTTTATTGTTATTTTTGCTATTTTTCAATTGTATATAATTTTTTCAACCATTTTGTCAATTCTAATATCAATTTTTTAAGCAATTTTTCAATTCTAATACACATTTTTTATTTTATTTTTTTTTACCGTTTTTCAGTTGTGATATACATTTTTTAAAACCAATTTTCAATTCCAATATAAATTTTGTATTCTTCTTCTTCTTCTTCTTCTTCTTCTTATTACAATTTTTCAATTCTAATATACATTTTTTATCCAATTTTCAATTCTAATATACATTCACTACTCCCAAATAACGGCAAATATTTGTAAACTAATAATATTTTCTTATTTAAACTAACTAAATAAAAAACTAAACAACTAACTAAATAAATAAATGAATAAAATAATGAAAAGTTGTAGTGTAATTTAAAAACAAAAATAATGTATAATGCAGTCTGATTTATTTTATTTTTTAAATTTTAGAATATATAAATCCTTTTAGAACAGTTAAGGTCCTTAGTTGCTGCATACTGTTAAGATGAAAAGCTGTTTAGTTTCAAGTAAAAAATAAATGAAATTAAAAAGACAAGTAGAAGAGCCGTAGCGAACTTCAACCACCTATTAAAGCCAGCAGATTTCTTTCTTAAACTTTCTTTAAAAAAACTTTATTGGAACTGGCAGTGGACAAATGTTGGTGTTTACATTCAGTCTGAAACTCCTATTGGGACTATTTGGATGCAGATATTGTGGTATGAGTCAAGATTTTAGTAGAAATTGTCATTTTAGATTTATTTTCCACTGAAAAAGGAGCAAAAGTACACTCGGCCATATTGCAATTACAATAAAATTTCGATTAATTGCTCAGCCCCAGTGTAATCTCCACATGATGGTTAGTTCAGCAGAGAAGCTGCAGATTCTGATTAAATCCCAGCGCTTATTAAAACTCAGATCATCTTGTAGTGTGATTTAACACATCGTACACGTTTAATAAAACTTGCACAGTGTCTGCTCAGCTTTTAATGCTAACTCTATGAGCTAATGCTAATAGACGGCAGCAGGTAGGTAGATGCTTTATTGATCCCAAAGGAAATTCAGGAAACCAGCAGCATATTAAACATACAGAAATAAAATATAGAGATCCAAAATTATGTGCAGAATGTATATGCTAAAGCTAAAAAGCTGTGTAGATGGTGTACAGGTAGGCATGTGTGTGTCCAACATTGTCAAATAAAGTGCAGATGGAATCGTAAAAGTTTATCTCTGCGCTGCAAAAATGTTCCAAAATGAGTGAAAATATGTTGACATGAGTGGAATTCTGATGCTAAACCTAGAAAATCTCATCCTGAATCTTGTGAACTGACAAAAATGCAACCCTTTCACCTTTAGATGTATGAGATTAAACTGTATAAATCCTTGAAATACTGACTGAATAATAAATATTCAACATAGGAAGCATCAGCTCTTTTTCACACAGTTTTTTATTTTACCTTCTACCTTCTTGTGCCACTAAACTCACCGTCGTCGGCCACTGAGCAGCTTCACTGCAGCATTCCGGGGATAAGTGCTTGTTTCAAGGGCGCTTGATGTTTTGGCATCACATGTCCTGCAAAGATTAGAGTATTGTCACTGTTCGGTAGTATGGAGGCATCGAGCCAAACGCTAATAGCCACAACAGCAGCGTTGGAGGCCAGACGGGCGGCTGGGAAGCGAGGACAGAGGAGGACTGGGAATAGAGTGAGAGGACAGCAGGGGAAAAAGTGTGAAGGATAATAAAAGGAGAGAGCGGGGAGGCGGAGGGACGACGCTTTCATTACTCCATCAGTGTGGCTGTGATTTATTGTGGTTACCAACGGCGACAGTGTAGCAGCAGAGAAGGCGATAATAATAACGCTGAGTGGTTTAGAGGAGAAAACATAACGACTGACAGCTCAACACACACACACACACACACACACAAACACTGTAGTTCACTATTATAGTTCACTAGTATTAGTATTAGAGTACACTATTACAGTTCACTCTTATAGTTCACTATTATAGTTCACTGTTAGAGTTCACTCTTATAGTTCACTGTTATAGTATAGTAGTGGGTTTGTCAAGGCGACTTATTGGAGTAAGATGTTTAGTTTTTATCATTAATGTTAACAAAAATGTGAACATCAATATAATCTAAAAATCCAAATATTCAACTTATTTTTGCTTGAAAAATTACTTTTTTATGTTGCAAGTTATTATATTTTGCAGGAAGATTGTTTGTTTTTGTTTTTGTTATTTGCATTATTGTTAAGTGTCTTTGACTGCCCAGAGAAACGCTATACAAATAAAATGTATTATTACTATTATTGCTAAAAATCTACCAGATATGAGTGTTTATTTGCACGAAAATTCTTACTGTGTTTATTCTGATGTGGTTTAAACGGACAGTGTGGGTGTGTGTTTGTGTGTTTTCTGGCTGTTTTTATTGCTGTTTAACAGCATCAGAGATCATATGACACACAAACACATGCACACAGGTGATTCCTGCTCTTTCTTGCAGCTCCATGCAGAGATCAGAGCGTAGAAATGTTTGATCTTTCAGTGTTTGAGCAGCAGATTCTGTATCCTGAAACACATCCTGTAGTTCAGCGGGTCAAAGCTCAGAACCAGAACCAGATCTGTCGTCTGGCTGCAGGAAAAACACACAAAAAGTCCAGAAATAACCAGATTATGATGATTTAACTCAACTTCTCTGCTCTGTTAAAATCATCTTTGTTAATTTCCTTTGATTTGGCACAAAAATAACCTTAAAGATGTCATAAGGATGAATAAAATCATCTCATCAAAGCTGCACTTTGTCGCCTCAGATTGAATTCAGTGGAAGGAAAACTTTGTGTTTCTGAGCAGCATAAGCAGACTGTGGAAATGAAACCATTCAGCGTCTCATTTTAATACAGCTTAGTGGTTTCGGTTGTTCATTAGCGACCCGCCGGCTGCTGTGAGTCCAGCAGCGTTACTCAGCATTTTATTCTATGACTCTGTGGTGAAGCAGCACCAAAAAAAGAGTCAGATTCAGACAGATAATAGGCTCAGATGGGATTTACAGGCTTTTTAATGATCTTTTTTTAGAAGTAATGTTTGTCTACAGTTTGTTTATAATATAGAGAGCTGAGGTAATCAGAAAAAGATTAACCTGTAAGTAAATGTGTGATAACAGATAGTGTTGTAGGGTTTTTTTTTTATAGCTTGTAGATGCTGTTTTTTGTCTGTAGCTCTGATTCTTGGTCAGCGTTTTGTCAGCAGCACAAACTCCGGATTGTATCAAACTCACCAAAGCACAAAGAAGAGCTTTGCACGGCCTTTTAAATGAATTATTAATAGAAATATTAAATGACATAGGAGGGTGATGAGCCATCGTGTCTGAGTAAAGTTCAGGGTTGTTGCAGTTTGGACTCAGGTTTGTGGCCAATATTTAGCATTTTTCCTGATTATCAGCGTCTGTATTTTCATTGACAGATAATCAGTGAATTAAATGCTCTGCTTCAGGTGTGATCAGCCTCCTCTCTCTGCCTGTCGTCACTCTGTGGTCTCAGAAACGTCTGAACAAGAAACGCAAACCAGGAAGTTAGCTACTCTCACAGCGGCTAACGCTACGCTAGCGGCTAAGTTTGAAGGCAGATTAGCCTGAAACAGAGTCGGGAAAGCGGTAGTTTTAGAAAAGATCTGGACCTTAGTGGACAATAAAAGTGATTTTTTTCTTTTTACATATTCACTCCCTTATTAATAAAGAAGTCTAGTTATGAATGACAGCTTCTCTGCTATTGCATGCTGTTAAAACGTTACATTTAATGTTTGAGCTTCCAAATATCGGTCGTCGTTCTTTCTTGATCACTAATAATCGACCCTAAAAGCTCATATCAGTTGATAAAAATCTGTGCAGGAGCAGGAGTAGCATCTGATTGGACTTTTTTGAGCTTTAAAATGATAATTTTATAGAAATAAATGCACAAAAGATGCCTGACATGATTGGTACCTGTGATTTTCTTTTTTTTTTTTTTGCCTGCCTTCGGTGTTACTTTTATTTTTGTTTTTCCAAACTTATTATTTATTATTGTCAGTATTAGCCAATATTATTAGAAAGATAAGATAAGATGAGATAAACTGTATTGATCCCTGACTGGGTAAATTTACATGTTCCGTCAGCTGGATAAAGAAGAAAATAATGTAATTTTATTATGGTTTAAGAGCCATTAAAAAAAAAAAAACACCACAGATTTTTGATGTTTATTTACCGTTTTTGCCTTTAAAACAAAACTGCTAAAAAAAGAATTTCATTGTTTTATAGTGTAGAATTTGAGATTTTCAGAAACATAAGACCTGAATTCTGTGTTTTTAGCACTAACTGTGCTAAGATAAAATAAACTTTATTGATCCCTCATTGGTTAAATTTACATGTTACAGCAGCTGGATAAAGATGAAAATAGTGTAATTTTATCGTGGTTTAAGTGCCATATTTTTTAAAAACACAGATAGTTTACATTTTTTAATGCTAAAAAAAGAAGTTCATTGTTTTATAAATGTACAATACGAGACTTTCAGAAACACTGGGTCTGAATTCTGTGTTTTCACCACTAACTTTACTAAGATAAGATAAAACTTTATTAATTTTCTTTGCCAATGTTGCCAGAAAACAGAATTACCATGACGGAAAAACAATAAAATATAAATACGTAGCTGAAATAAGACAAGGACAGAACAAATAATAAGTAAATTGGACTCTGAGGTAGCAAAAATTATAAATATTGCACCTGAAATTGAAAACTGACACAGGATGAAGTAATATTGAAATACTTTAGATACTGTGACGTTGAACTGTGCAGGTTTAAACTGGTCGTTTTTGTCTTTTTTCTATTTTTACCTCCATCGTCTGAGGTTTCCTTCAGGCTGCGTTGAGTCTCTGGAGGCGAATCGTGAATCTGCTGTTATGTATAGAGCAGAAAATGGATAGCCAGGAGTGTGTGTGTTAGTGTGTGTGTGTGTGTGTTAATGTGTGGGAGTGTTAGTGTGTGTGTGTTATTGTCAGACTGTGTCGCCTGAGGCCGAGCGATTCCTGCACAGCTGAGTCTGATTATCAGAATAAAGGTGATGAGCTGTGATTGATCCAGAGACACCAGGTGGTTGAGGTTCGGCAAGGAGAACGGAGGGCAAATACACACTAGTACACACTAATACACACCAACACACACTCAAACACACATCAGTCACATGCACATTGTGTAGTATTATGTATGTGGCGGCTGTGGTTGAGCTGTCGTCTCTTATCTGTAATCCAGTCTTGGGTTTTGATACTTATTTTAATTAGTTGATGTTATATTATAATGTTACATCTACCGTCCACTACAGGTTTCTACACTGTAAAAAAAAAAAAAAAAAAAGTTTATTTTACGTTAAGATCCAACCAACTGTGGTCATCACAACGCTACCATAAATTTACTGTGAAACATTTTCTTTATTTACGGTAAAGAAATGTATTGGTACTGTTGATTTGATGGTTTAAAAAAATGTCCTTCATTCTATATTTTACAGTAAAAATTTAGTTAATCCTTTAAAATTCAAATTTTGCAAAAATACAATATCAGTTTTATTTTTTATTATTATTATTATTATTGTTATTATTTGTATATACATATATATTGTTATTGCTCATTTTTGTCTATATTTGGGTTTTACAGATTATATATATATAAAAATGATACATTTATTAATTATATATGTATAATTATTTCTTATTTATATATACATACATAGTATTTTTTTAATTTCTAGATTTGGGTTTTTCAGATTTTTATATATAAAAAATATTATATATAAAAATTCCATAAAACCCAAATATTTTTTTAAAAAGATGAGCAAAAATAATATATATATATGTATATTTTAAAAAGAAAAAATAATGATTAAATTCATATATCTTTTTGTATAATATATAAAATATATGTTTTTGCTAATTTCTTTTCTACATTTGGGTTTTACAGATTATACATATATATATGTATATAATATAATTTATTATTTTTACACACACACACACACACACACACACACATATATATATATTCATTTTTTTCTGTATTTCGGTTTTACAAGGTTAAAAAAATAGTTTTATTTGAAAATTTACTTGAAAATACCTATAAATTAAATATAATTATATATTAATTATATATATTGCAGCATTTTCCACTATCAGCACAACAGTTAGAGTATTTAACGTTTAATATGTGTATTTTTAGCTAAAATTGTGATTATAGCTCTCACAAATTTGAAACGACGTGTTTGTTATTAACACAAAATTACATTTGACCGGTGCAAACTGTATTTTTTACATGAAATCAATGCAAAAATCGCCATGTTCTAAATATTACGGTATATTTCTGTTATCAGCACAACAATATGTACATTTAACTGTGAAAAATTGGATTCTGTTTGAGAAATAAGTGCAAAAATTACAATGGTGAATGACATTTTTCCATTAAATAACTATGAAAGAGTAGGGAAATGTATTTTTTACAGAGGAAAATTTTTTTAATACAGTTTTACAGTGATTCAGTGTTATATAAACTGGATCAAACTGAATTTTACCGTCATGATGTGACAGTTTTTCACCATATAACATTTTTTCCAGTGTACTCTGATTCTGGATGAGTCTCCAGCAGCTTTATTTCTCTAAACCTTCATGTGAACCCGTTATTTTCATGTTTTCTGCAGTCAATCTGACTGTTCCCACGTGCTCTAAAGGGAGAATGTGCAGAATGATTTCACCACACGGGAGACGAAGTGAAAAATGTTCGGGGATTCGGGGACGTTAAACGTGAAGCAGTTCATTTGAACATTTGAGATGAAGCTTAATGGCAAAATAGACCACTGAGCAGAGGAGGAGGTTTAATGTCCTTTATTCTTCTAGAGCTGCTCATTTTGCTCTAATATTCATGCAAGAAGAAGGGAATAAAGAATGTTTCCTCAAATAAACATTCTTTATTCCCTTAAAGCAGGGGTGTCTAACATGGGGACGACTTTATAAAGAGTAAAATTCCAGGGAAGACATTAACTGCAGATTGTAAATGAGTAAAACTATAAATTTTAAATAATTTCTAGACCTTGACAAGTTATGATCATAAAGTAAAATAATAGATTGCTCATTGTTCATTCGTCGTTTTGTGTCTCATTTTTATAATACTTTGTCTTATTTTATGTTGTTTGTTGTCTTTTTTGTCTGATCTTTGTCATTTTGTGTTTCCTTTTTGTCTTGCTTGTGTTTTTTGTCTTATTTTTGTCATTTTGTGTTTTGCTTTATTCCTAGTTTTGTGTACCGTTTGTGTCGTTTTGTTTTTTTGTCTTGCTTCTGTTGCTCACTTTTTTGTCAAATTTTTTCCGTTTTTTGTTTTGTTTTGTGTCGTTTGTCTCATTTTTTGTCATTTTGTTTCCCGTTTTTGTCATTTTGTGTCTCATTTTTGGAATATTTTGTTTGTAGTTTTTTGTCTTTTTTGTCAGATTTTTGTCGTTTGTCTTATATTTTTGTCATTTTGTTCCTCGTTTTTGTCGTTTTGTGTTTCCGTTTTTTGCTTGTGTTTTTCATCATTTTGTGTTTTGCTTTATTCATTCTATTGTGTATCGCTTTTGTCGTTTTGTATCATGCTTTTGTCATTTTTTGTCTCTTTTGTGTTGTTTGTCCATTTTTTTGTCAGTTTGTTTCTTTTTGTCACTTTTTGTCTCTTTTGTGTCATTTTTTATCTAGTTTTTTTGCCGCGTTGTAATTTTTTATCTAATTTTTTGTCCCTTTTTTGTTTTGTTTCGTGTTGTTTGTCTCATTTTTTTGTCATTTTGTTTCTCACTTTTGTCGTTTTGTGTCTAATTTTTGTAATATTTTATTTGTTGTTTTTTGTCAGATTTTTGTCATTTATCGCATTTTTGTTGTTTTGTTTCTCACTTTTGTCATTTTTTGTCTCATTTTTGTCCATTTTTTGTCACTTTGTAACTTTTTTGTCTCTTTTTTGTTTTGTTTTGTGTCGGTTGTCTAATTTTTTGTAATTTGATCTCACTTTTTTCATTTTGTGTCTCGTTTTTGTCATTTTGTGTCTCACTTTGTAATATTTTGTCTTGTTTTTGTTGTTTTTTTGTCTGATTTTTGTCATTTATCTCATGTTTTTGTCATTTTGTTTCACGCTTTTGTCATTTTTTGTCTCGTTTTTGTCCATTTTTCTGTCGCTTTGTAACTTTTTAGTCAAATATTTTGTCTTTTGTTTCGTGTCATTTTTCTAATTTTTTTGTCATTTTGTTTCTCGCTTTTGTCTCTTTGTGTCTCATTTTTGAAATTTTTTTGTCCTGTTTTTGTTGTTTTTTGTCTTTTTAAAGTCAAATACTACTCATTCAGTTGCAGATACCTGTGACTAAATGTTTTGTAGCTCCACTTTCACTGTAAAAACGTTGTATAATCCAAACAGCAGCAGCGTTTCATTTCTTAGAGCGTGTAAATCCACTGGTTTGCTGTAGTTTTTCCTCTTCCTGGTTCCTCTACAGCCCACTTTGAGCTCCATCACCACACAGAAAAGCTCTGTAATGTTGTTGGCTGTTATTCTCTCCGGGGAGGACGGCTAAGTGCATGTGCGTGGCCCGGTTTTAGCTGTGCACGATGACATTTACTCGAAATGGCGATGCTGTTTTTCTACCGGTTCGGGTTTTAGTGACAACTCCGAGTTTTGTTTCAGGGGGAGAGCGAGCGAGAGGTCGGAGGAGGGGAGGGATGAGGGGAAGACGAAGAGATGCACGGTGAAAAAGACAGAAAATAACAGAGAAACAGTGCAGAGAGGCTTCAGTTACACTTTGAGTTTTTCTATTTTACTAGAAATCTTCATCCGTCAGTCACATTTGCACATTTAATACACTTTTATTATCAAAATACATGAACTTAAAATAAATAAATGCAGTGCACAAAAAAGCTCATTTCAACACTATTGTTTTGTCTTTCTGATGTGTTTGTTTGACATCTGTTTATTGTTTTCTGCTTTTAGTCGTTGTTTGTGTGTTTAAAGGTCGGGCTGGGGGATGGAAGGGGGCTGGGAGGGAGTCGGGGGAGAACATTTTTCATCCTGAGTTATCTTATGAGGCATTTCAAGGACAGCTGAGTGCAGAGGGAGGTGAACACAAGGATGGCCACCAAACATGTGAGAGGAGGAAATACCGCTGCATTTATTTATTAAAAATATAAAACATATAAAAAATAGAATCACACTGAAGAGAATCACCTTCTATAATTGGGTTTCTGGTGTTTAAATATGATGCGTTGCAGCCAAAAAAGACTATTTTTATTCTAAATATTAAGTAATAACATCAATAACCTACATTTTTATGAATAGAAATTTGTTTTTTCACAACTTTTGACAGAATTTTTTTTGCTGTAATTAAATGAGCAAAAAGGGAAAAATACCATATTTTACAGCTATCTGCTATTAAGAAAATGTTTATAGATTGAGGATTTTTAAAAAGTCAGTCATTTTTAGACAGTTATTTTACATGTTTCCCTGTTTAAAACAAAAATCCACATCAGTAAAAATCTGAATATTTGCAAACAATAATAATTAGTTCTTTTGTGATGTTTGACTATAAAAATGACACAGTTTTGCTGTATTTAAAATGGATAAAAAAATCAATATTCCATAGATATTTCTGTTAATTTTAAAGAAAATCTATGTATATTAAAGACTAGAATTAATTTATTTAAATCAGTTAAAAATTAAAAAATAGTTTAAAATATAAAAATAAATACATTTTACTGATATCTGCCATTAAAAAATGTTTAATCATCAGTCAGTCATTTTTCAACTATTATTGGACATATATTACCTGTTTTGTTAAGTTACAGATAATATTTAATATGTTAATGGAAAAATAAATCCTCCAAGAATGAAAACAGGCCACAACTGTAAATAATGTCAACATAAAAAAAATCTGTATTTTTGAAATTGTAATTTATGATGATGTTCTTTTACAATGTTTTACCATTAAATTGGTTTTACTGTTTTTAAATAATCTAAAAATATATATAATTATTTTTTAAAATCCATGTATATTAAGAACTGAAAAACTATTATTTTACAGATTTTCCCTGTTTTTCAAAGTTACAGATAATATTTAGTAAAATCACATTAAAATGAGAAATAAATTACATTTTAACCATTTAAAAAGATTAAATCAAAATGATTTTCTTTGACAATGTTCGACCATAAACTGACGCTGTTTTGCTCCATTAAAATCAGGTAGAAATCTGATTTTTTAACAGATATTTGTGGTTATTAGAAAGACAAACTATGTACACTAAGGATTTTTTAAAAAATTAGCATGGCACTGTTTTTACTGCATTTAAATCAGTTTAATATGTTGTCATATTACATCTTTTTTTCTGTTTTGTTAAATTACAGATAATGTAAAGTAAAATCACAGAAAAAAAGATGTTGATTCATATGTTAACCATTATAAAAGATCAAAACTTCCAAAATCTTACTACCTGTCTCCCCCGCTGCTCTCTCCTCATGGGCCGGATCCACACCAGACTGCCTCTTACTGTGCACTTCACATACTTCACACATCACTGTATATAGTTAGTCTTAGGCACATATAGGGACACAACAGCTAGGGCCCCGAGAGCAGGTGGGGGCAGGAATGATGGGCTCTGTGGTGGGGCGGATGGCAGGGCTCTACGGCCTTGTCTCTTCCCCATCACCCTCTTGCTTGCCTCCCCTGCTCTCTTTCTTTTTAATGCACCACATACACTCACAGCTTGGGGGTAGGTCTGGGACGGCTCGGGGAACTTGGGCCAGGGTAGGCTGCAGAGTAGCCATCCTCTGTGGTCCTCTGGCCTGCCCCCTGGACGCCTCGCCCAGCCTCCCCACTTTTAATGCACCACATGACACTCAGGGTTACACTATCACGGTGCAGGGATAATGTCTCCAGTCTGGGATCGGGAGACATATTAACAGGGAGTAATGGGGGAGATTTCACTAATATGGCCTCGCTGGTGGGACCCGGCCCCCTTATGGCTATGGGGTGGCGGGGGTGGACCATCATCCGTGTTGCTGTGGCTGGGGGGTCCCCGGGACCTGGGGGCTGTGGTCGGGGGGGGTTCTCCTGCGTGCCCGACGGGTCCGGGCAGGTGCGATGGCTCTTGGTGGGCTGCGGGGGCTGGATTGGCCGTCCTGGTGGGCGCTGTGGCTGTACTGCGGGCTGGTGGCATGTGGTGGCTCTGTCCTGGTGGGTTGTCAGGGCGCATTGCGGGGGGTGGGGGCCCTGGGTGTACTGCGCTCGCCTGGGGCCTGGTGCGGGGGGTATGCGGGGTGCCTCCCTGTCGGCGTCGCCGGGCCCCACCACACTGTCCATTTTTACCCTCTGGACTCACATCGGGTCCCGGCTCCGATTTCCTCTGGCCGGCTCCCGGTGGTGGCCTGCCTTGTGATGGGCTGGTTGCCATCCCTTCGGTGGGCCGCTTGGCCCCTGTGTCTGGCTTCCTGGCTGTGTGGGGCCGTTGGCCCCCTCGGGGGAGGGAGGGGGGGTGGGGGTGGGCGGGTCGGGTCGGGTGGTGGGGTGGGGGGTTTGGTGGGGACTCGGGTGGGCGGGGTTGGGGTTTGGGTGGCGGGTGGGTCCTCGTGCCCCGGGCCACCTGGGTCGGTCTGGGCGCGCAGGGGGTGTCAGTAGCTGCTCCCTCTTGTTCTCCGGGTTCGCGTCGTTCACGGTGGCCCCGGTGGCTCTCTGGGGGTGCCGCCCTGTGGCTCCTACGGCCCGGGGGGAGGGATGCCCTGTTGACTTGGGCCTGCCTTGCCGTGATTGCTGTTCTGGGCTTCGGGGTCTTTCACACTTGCATGTTTGATCAGGTCTCGCCAGCTACTGCCGAGTCCCATTTCAGCGATTGATGGGTCCCGCCAGAATGTGCTGAGAATCTCTCCAGAGTCTCTACCCTAAACTCATTCTCTCTTGCACTAGTATCCTCTTCTGGCCTATTCTATTCTATTCTATACTATCAAGACACCCACAATTATGGTGCTCAGTACCATTTGTTCATTTATTATTGAATCTCTTTTTCTTTTGTGTTGGTTTGGTTTTCTTTTCTTTTTTCAAATTTTTATTTATTTATTTTTTTTTATTGATGGGCAATTAGTAGTTGGGCATAACACACCACCTTACAATCTTTAATTGCAATAGCACCACCTGTTATTTTCTATCCCTGTTCATCCTGTTCGTCCTGTCCAGTCTTTGTTTCCCCCACACATCACTGAGGTGTAGCACTGCCCTCCCTGGCTCATAATAGGGAATTCTAATAAAGAATGTCTGCTTAGCTTTCAGGGAGGGCTGGTGATGGTCACACACATGCACTAAATATTAAAATATTTGGCTGCAAGACTAAAATATGCATCAATCTCATATAATGTTGACTCCCCTTTTGTGGAGTTAAACAATGAGAACAAATGCAGACAAAAAAAGAGAAAAAAAAAAAAAAAAAAAAACTTCCAAATGCTAATTTGTGCTTTTATGATGTTTGACCATTAAAGACATTTATTCCTGTATTTAATTTGGCTA
The DNA here is from genome assembly GCF_022539595.1 of Amphiprion ocellaris. NCBI lineage: Eukaryota > Metazoa > Chordata > Actinopteri > Pomacentridae > Amphiprion > Amphiprion ocellaris. Next base: position 32,828,974 of record NC_072772.1, read on the forward strand.
AAAACATCAATATTTTAGTGATATTTTTGGTCATTTTAAATAAAAAACTGTATATATTAAGGACTAGAATTAGTGCTTTAATGATACTGTTTTTAATTTATTTAAATCAGTTAAAAATGTTGCTATTTTTCAGATATTTGCCAGTAAGTGATACAAAAAGGGCCCATTCAAGGCTGACTTTTTTCTTTTTTTTTTTTACAGTTTTTTCTGTTTTAAGTTACAGATAATATCTAGCAAAATCACAAAAAAGTATTAATTTACATGTTAACATTAAAAAAACACAATGTTTTACTGTAAATAAAAATAACTAACATAAATGTTATTTTCCAGAAATTTGCTGAAAAAAAATGATGCGTTTTAATTTTTGAAAAATTATTTGTATTAAACTGATAATTTGCAGATTTTTCTTTTTTTGTTTAATGACAGAAAATAACCTGTATAATAACAATACGTTTTTAAAAAAACTTTTAAAAAAATGTCAGCTTTTCTCTGCTTTGCTAAATTATGGATAATATCTAATAAAATCACAGAAATAAAAATTTAAAGAATTGTAATATTAAACTGATAATTCACACATTTTTCTTGGTTTGTTTAATTGCAGAAAATATCCAGTAAAATGACAATAATAAAAAAAACTGTGCACATCAGTGGTAAAATAGTGATTCATCTTTTTACAACATCTAAACTGTAAAATTATGCTTTTTTTCTGCATTTAAAACATTTAAAATGTGATTATTTTACAGATTTTTGCTGCTATGTAAAAGAAAAAATTATATATATTAAGAACTGATTAAAAAAAATTTAACTGATAATTCACAGATTTTTCCTTGTTTATTGTTAAAATACTAATTCACCTTTTTACAATGTGTAAACTTTAAAATTACACTGTTTTTCTGCATTTAAATCATCCAAAATGTGATTATTTTGCTGATTTGTACCGTTATTTTCACAGTTTTTGAACATTACAGTTCATTTTCTGCCAGATTTTCACCATCTGGACTCAGTGTTGTGACTGAAATCTGCACGTGAGAAGCTGCACGTTTTAAAATGTGAGTTTTGTCCCTCTGGGACCCCGTCGTCGTGTGCTTTGATTCCCTCTGGGGTCGACCATGCATACAGACGTGTTCCCTCCTATTGTCAGCAGCTCTGTAGATCAGCACCAAACGGCATGTTAATGTCCTGTGGACACAGCTGCTCTTCAGCAGGACACACGACGCATGTTTTATAGCGGGAGACATGAAGAAAAAATGGCATTATAGTGTCATTTTCACCCATGGTTATTTGTATTTTTTAGCACGTATGTAGCTTAAATCGATGCTGCAGCTTTAATTAGTTAATTTGTGCTGCTTGTCCTTAGATTGCGCTCATTTTATTTACCCAACATTTTTAAAAATAAGCACAAATAGAAGCTGATTCAATGCAAGCAGCAATAAAACCAAAGTAAACAGAGACAAAGCAACCAAAAAGACGCACAAAATAACATGAAACAGACACAGATTGATGCTAATTCAATGAAAGCTGAAATCAAACAACTTTTAGACTCACAAAAGGATGACTAGACACAAAGTGGCTGCAGAGAGACACAAAACAACAAACACGAGACGCAAAATGAACAAAAATGGAAGTAAAATGACCACAAATACACAAAAAATTACTAAAACTGACCTAAAAAGGAACACAAATACATGGAAACCCAACGGAAAGACAAAACACCTAAAAAAACCACACAATAAATATGACGAAAATGTGCAAAACCAATGTAAACTGACACAAAACAACCACAAACATGCACAGAATGACCAGAAAGATATAAAAATTGCTGCTAATTCAATACAAACAGCGATAAAACAACTTTTAGACACACAAAAGGATGGCTAGATGCAAAATGGCTGCAAAGAGATGCAAAATAACAAACACAAGTGACGCAAAATCAATAAAAATACCTAAACAAGACTTAAAAAAGAACACAAATGCATGGAAAACCAATGGAAAGACAAAAGGGCTACAAAGACACACTATAAATATGACTAAAAGGTGCAAAACATCAAAAAAATAAATACAAAATCAATGTAAACTGACACAAATCATCCACAAAGGATCCGAAATAAACATAAATAGAAGCTCATTCAATGCAAACAGAAACAAAACAACTGAAGGACGACTAGATGCAAAATGGCTGCAAAGAGAACAACCACAAGAGGCACCAAATGCCTAAAAATACACAAAAAATGACTATAACTGACCTAGAAGGCAACAAAAATGCATGAAAAACCAATGGAAAGAAAAAACAACAACAACAAAAACACACAATAAATATGACTAAAAGGTACAAAACAACCAGAAACAGCAGCTTTGCTTCATATTTAGAGCCTCTCGTCTGACCAAACACCATCCTGGACGTGGTTTTTAGCATTTTGTTTGAGGGTTTTTTGCTTTTTAAATTGAGGAACACTGTAAAATATCTACTCAAGAGTGAGAAAGCTCTTCTGATAGCTGCAGGCTCTTCTAGCAGATTGGAGTTTAAATTACCACCCAGTCGGCTGGTTTTTATGTCTGAAGTGAGCGTTTCTTGACACCAGGATGTCCGGAGTCTTTTTTTGGTTGAAATCACGCTCGAAAACGATGATTATCATAAAACTGAGCAGAAGCCTCTTGATTTGCTTTGAATATTTCTCACCTCTAACCCTGCGCTCTGTGATTTTTTTAAAAAGTTATTTTTATTGTCCTGTTTCCAGCCGTCAGGCAGGAGAGAATGTTTTTTCTCTCACTCTCATCACAGAGATTTTATTTTAAGCTTTGCTATTGTAAAAGTCTCTGATGGTGAAGACAGGCGCTGCATCATTCATGAGCAGGAAGGAGCCGGTACTTATTGGGTTTTTTTAGCTTTTAGTCGAATTATTTGTGCGTGTTGAAGACTCAAAACTAACCTAATCAGAAAACAGACCACTGTGTTGAGGTTTCATGTCAGAACAGCCTTTTTTAAGTTGTCAGTGTTGTATTTTGCACTAATATTCAACAATCATGCACCTAATGAATAAGATAATGATTTTAAAAACACACAACCATCTTTATTTTTAGAATAAATGTAAATCTGTGCACGTGACTCACTTCTTCTATCAAATGTCCTGCAAACGATGCAAAAACATTACTTTGCTAATGTTAAATATACAAATTCACTAACATAGTAAAGGCCTTCACTCCAAATAATCAGGTTTGATAATCAAAAAATGTTCTGCAACATATTTGATGATTTTATTCTAAGAAACAATTTTTTATTATGAAATAATCAAATAGAGTTTATTTATGGGATGATTAGAAACACAAGCTGCAACAGAATAATGTGCAAAACATCAAATAAGGATAAAACTTGTGATATTAATTTGTAAATTTAAATAAAAAATATGATAAAATATTAACTAAGCAACTTGCAAAATCAATTTCTGAAATTCTGAAAAATATTTTAAAAATTATAGAATATACTGTATATAAATAATAAAATATATTATATAAATATATACAAAAATAAATATATAAAAGTACACAAAATATATTTTATTCTAAGAAACAATTTTTTATTATGAAATAATCAAATCTAATTTATTTATGGGATAATTAAAAACATGAGCTGCAACAAAATGATGTGCAACATCAACATCGAGTAAGGATAAAACTACAATAAAATCAATTTATAAATTTAAATAAAAATGTGAAAAAAATATTAACTAACCAACTTGTAAGTTAAATTTCTAAGATTCAAAACAAATGTATATTAAACAAATAAAATAATATATTTTTTTTTATATATATATATATATATATATATATATATATATATATATATATATATATTAAAAAATGTAAAATAAATATGAAATATTATGACCATTTGCAGCAGCTAAAAGCCATTAAAAATAGATTTTTTTTCTTGAAAATATCAATGAAGACTTTTCCAAAGCCTCCAAGAATTTGAATTATCAGATCTTCGTGGCCAAATGTGCAAAACGTTTATACTGTTTCTGTTTATATTTGGAAATGTTCTGCAACATATTTGATTATTTTAATCTAACAAAACTTGTTTTCAAGAGACTATTTTTTTATAAAGCAAATTTATCATCCTGTTTCCAGCTATTAAAGTGACTGAAAGGAGAGAATATATATTTTATTTGCTCTCATCACAGAGATTTTATTTCAGGTTTGCTGCTGTAAAATGCTCTGTAATTGTGGCTGTTTCAATCTGAATTTGCTTCAGTGTTTAAACTGCTGTGGATAAATAAGGGTTAAGCAGTAAAAGATGGGGATAAGAAGTAGTCTTTCTGTCCTGTGTATGTTTAAATACGTCTTTAAGCGCAGCACAGACTTTACTCCGTCCTTTATTTTGCAGCCAGACGATCCAACAGCTGATTTTTCCATCTTTCTGTGTGTCCTGCAGGGCGTCGGGCGCGATGGCTAATGCCTCCCCAGACCTGGACAACGCCGAAGCCCAGCGCCAGCTCAACAACAACAACCGACCAATCAGCTCTGGGTTCTGGGAGACGGAGTGCACGAGCTCCAAGCTGTTCGAGTGTTCCAGGATTAAGGCCCTGGCAGGTCAGAGGTCACAACGATCGATGCACCCAAACACATCTGCATCTGCTGTATTAGTACATTCAGGACATGGTGTCTGTTTTAAGATTAAGATTCTTCATAGTTTGAAACTTTGGTCATGATTTATTCACAGCTTGAGGTTTAGAAATGATGGCAGGAATCACAAAAGATCAGTATTTTAAGGTGGTGGCTCACGGTTTTTTCATCCCACACATCTAGTATCACTCATTTTATGCTTTTAGTGGCAAAGTGTTAATTAAAAAAATCCTGCTCCTCAAAAAAAAAAAAACAACAGAATACACATCTTATATTTCACATCTCACACTGTCAAAATTCAACATGTTCAGGTTTAATTTTTCAGCAGTTTATGGTTACTTTTGCAATTTCTTTTTCAAGCTGTGTTAAATTACAGATACAGAATAAATAGCAACACAGCAGAAAAAGCAACGTATTTATTTACGTTAACTTTACAAAAAAAACTAAACTAAAACAAACATAGCAGTAAAAACAACTGTAAATAATCTGCATTTTTACAAATAATAATTTATGCATTTACAAGTTTTGAACAGAAAATTAACCTTTTTTTTTAACTGTATTTAAATAAAACTGAACTTTTTTTTTATTCAACATGTATTTGCTGTTATTTAGAAGACAAATTATTATCATATTTAATTATACAATAAAATTATCATTATATTACTTTTAATAAAATTATGTTTCATAAATAATTTTTATATATTATTATATTGACTGTTATTTTACAGACTTGTTAAGTTGCAGATAATTTTCAGTAAAATCACAGAGTAAAAATTATGAATTTGTATTTTAATTGTAAAAACATTTTAAAAAGTGAAAAAAATGGTCAAAACTGTAAACGTACACATTCAAAATTAGTAGTTTTGCAAATAACAATCTGCTCTTTTACAATGTTTGAACAGAAAATTACACCTTTTTATTGTGTTTAAATAAGCTTAACATTTTATTGTTTGTCATATATTTGCTATTATTTAAAAGAAATATTATTATTATTGTACTTTTTTACTGTTGTTTTACAGACTTTACCTGTTTTGTTAACTTACAGATAATATTCAGTAAAATCACAGAATAAAAATTATTGATTTATATATTAATTGTAAAAAAAGAAAGTAAAAAACTGTAAACAATGTCCACATCAAAAATGTTTATTTTTACAGAGAGTAATTTGTTCTTTTACTTTGTGTGATCTTAAAATTGCTCAGTTTTACTTTATTTACATCAACTAAAAATAAAATTATTTTACAGATATTAGCTGTTATTTTCACAGTTTCACATTTAGTGAATTTTTCAGTGTTTCACTGTATTTCTTTTGTCAATGTAAACAATTTTTTTACAGTGTAACTTGATTTGATTAAAGGATTTAATGCTTATTTCTAGTTAATACTATATAGGATAACACTTATATATAATATATATATAATAATTTTCAATATTATTCAAGCTGTCATGCCCCTTTATGTGGTCGATTTTACCCCTAAAAACTCATCTCTGTGTATCAAAGTGGCCTTTTAGAAGTATTTTTTCCAATAAGTTTATTTTTTTCTTTCATTTAGATGAACGGGATGCGGTGCAGAAGAAAACTTTCACTAAGTGGGTTAACTCCCATCTGGCCAGAGTTTCCTGTCGCATCTCGGACCTGTACAACGACCTGAGGGATGGATATATGCTCACCAGACTGCTGGAGGTCCTCAGTGGAGAGCTGCTGGTGGGAAAACGCTCAAACACATCATAAAATCACACCGTGCTTCCACCTTTCTGATGTTCTCAAACCAGAGTTTCATCTTAATCATCTTTTAAACTGTGTATTTTATTAACTATTTACTGCTTTTTGGTATGTTTGTTTTCCCTTTTTTTTAAATTAGATATAGTAAATCGTAAAATTACAACAAAAGCATTCATTTACATGTTAGATGTTGACTGTAAGAATACAGAAAGAAAAAAATTACTATTTTTCCAAATAGTAATTTACAATAACAATGTTTTGTCAAAATGTATTTTCTTTTTTTACTGTATTTACATAGATTTGTAGTTGGAAAAAAATTTTTTTTGTTGTTTTTTTACTGTTTGTAATTCTAACTTGTAAACTATTTTTTTTCTGTTTACAAAAAAGCTTTAATTTCCATGTTAAGATAAAATAATTATTTTTCAAAAAATTTTGAATAATTATTAAATTTTATTAATTAAAGGACATTGATGTGTCAGATATTGCTCAGAAAAAACATCAAATCGCATAACACAATGCAGTGAGTAAAAGTAAAACACAACAAAGTAATAATTTAAATCAAATACACTATTTGTACTGTAAATCAGCAACAGTATGATTATTAACACACACACATTATAATATAAATAGAAATTATACTGTCGTATTAATGTTTCCTTTAAATGAGCTGTCACTGGATGGGAAGCATTGAAAGGGCTGCATAAAGCTTGTTTTTTTCCCAGATCAGAATCATTTTGCAATCTTTTCCTCATTTTCTGTCACTAAAGTTGGCAGCAGGCGTAAAAAATTAGCAGTAAAATGAAACCATTTGTTAAGGAACTCAGGTGTTAGAACTGGATATCCCCTGAGAAGCATGAATATGAGAGAAGATCTGTCTCTAAACATAAAAATGACCAAAAAGGCATCATGTAATTGTAATGAATGTGTGGTTCTTCCCCCAGCCGAGGCCTACACGGGGCCGTATGCGGATCCACTGCCTGGAGAACGTGGATAAAGCCCTGCAGTTCCTCAAAGAGCAGCGAGTTCACCTGGAGAACGTGGGTTCTCATGACATCGTGGACGGAAACCACCGACTCACGCTGGGCCTCATCTGGACCATCATCCTTCGCTTCCAGGTAAAAAACAAACGGCGTGCTGCTGAGAAAAATATGAGATGAGAGTGTTTTAAAGCTTAGCAGCGATGAAAACCCAAATGAATCCCAAAAGGCGCCTCATAGAATCACAACAAGATAGAACCACAACAACAAGATAGAACCACAACAACAGGGCCTAAGGTTGATAGAAAACTCTTCTACGGTTTCTACAGTTTCATTTAGCATTGATCCAAAACGATGTACATCTGAGAGGAGATACAACACAAGTGAGGATCTAGTCAGGAGAAAACAACCTGGATAAGAGCCATAAAACAAGTTCAGGTGTGATAATAGGACCGTGATGTCTACAGGAAGTGCAGGAGGTAATTGGAGTATTTTGAAGTCTTTCAAGTGTAAAAGTGTTCAGTGAAGAGCTCTTTAAAGGTCTTTAGTCTTTTCTTAAAGACTGGGAGGGACTCATTCCACCACAGAGAACCCACAGAGGAGGAGAGTCTAACTATCAATTCCTATTATCACACTGGGTTTTTAGTCTTTTCTTAAAGGCTGAGGGAAAGTAACTGGTTCCAGCACCAGGGAACCACAGAGGGAAAGGACTGTCTAATTCAGGTCTACACTCGACCCACAAAAGGTGCCTGATTCAACCACCAAATTAGTGCCGATTGATAGCTAAACTCTTCTCCTCTTTGGTTCCGGAGAAGAGTCTAGATAGACTGAAGACCTTTAAAGAGCTCCTCACTGAACACCTTTGCACTCGAAAGCCTGCAAAAAGCAAAAAAAAGAAGAGATGCACACTTCCTGTAGGCACCATGGTCCTATTATCACACTGGGTCTTTGGTCTTTGACTGAGAGGGATTCTGCAGATCAAACAGACTTTGGTAACTGGTTCCACCACTGAGGAACCACAGAGGAGAAGAACTCTCTCATTCAGGTCTACACTCGGCCAACAAAAGGCGCCTGATCCATCCACCACAACAGGACCGGTCGATAGCTAGACTCTTCTCCTTTGTGGTTCCCCAGTGGTGGAACGAGTTAACAAACTCTGGTCGATCTGCAAAATCCCTCTCAGTCTTTAAGGAAAGACTAAAGACCTTTGAAGAGTTCTTCAGCGAACGTTTTTACACTTAACAGACTGCAAAAGCAAAAATTTAAAAAAAAAGACTAAAGATCGTCAAAGAGGTCTTTACTGAACCCCTTTATACTTGACAGACTGCAAAAAGTGAAAAACTAAATAAATGACCTCCCTATTACTTCCTGTACTTCCTGTAGGCACCAAGGTCCTAACACATTGGGTCTTTGGTCTTTTATTGAAGACTGGAAGGGACAGACTTTGGTAATTTGTTCCAGCACTGATGAACCACAAAGGAGAAGAACTCTCTCATTCAGGTCGACACTCACAAAAGATCCAACCACCACAACAGGACCGCTAGACTCTTCTCCACTGTGGTTCCCCAGTGGTGGAACCAGCTACCAAACTCTGTTCCTCTCAGTCTTTAAGAAAAGACTCAAGATCTTTAAAGAGCACTTCACTGAGCACCTTTGCACTTGAATAGATTTGAAAAAGTACTTTCTGTAGGCACCAAGGTCCTATTATCACACTTGAACTTGTTTTATGGTTCTTATCCAGGTTATTTTCTCCTGACTAGATCCTGGCTTGTGTTGTACCTACTCTCAGATGTACGTCTCTTTGGATAAATGAAACTGTAGAGTTGCAGATTTCAGGATTTCTGTCGTCACTTCTTGGTGTCTGATGTCGTCCTGCGGGGAATCGGAGGCTTGAATCTGATCTTGTCCGCTGAGGCGTTGGCGCGAGTCGCCTCCCTGAAGGTTGCTGTAATCAGCAGCGTTTCGGCCGAGCTGCCGGCGGTTGAGTTCGGGGAGAAGCTGTCACAGCTGCAACGTCATCAGCGAGCGACGGCAGCGACGGCCGAATTGGTCGGATGGAGCCTGAATGTCACTCGGTGGCCTGAAGGCAGCGTTGGCGGCCTGAAGGCAGTGTCGCCTCCTGGTCTGCTCCTCTGCAAGGACTCACAGCACCCACTCACCTACAGTCCAACGCTCACGTGCACACACACCACACACGTGCACGCTTCCTCGTGCACGGCAGCAGCGATACAGCATCACTTCCCTCCATGTAAGTACAGCGGGAGCCCACGGCTTCTCCTCATTCCGCTCCACTGCTGCAGCTCGGCTCAGGAAGCTGATCCAGCGATATTCAGAGCCTCCGACGTTCTTCCTCCTGGGACACTGGATCGCCATGCTGCCTCCCACGAAACACATTTAACAGCTCTGCTAACAGAATTATTAACCTGTAGTGTGTGTGAGGCTCTGCAGTGAGACAGAGAGGAGGAATTTACTGCGTGTGAACGTTTCAGAGTAAATAATGGAATGAATGGAGGCGCTGTTTGTTGAAATTTCGGGCCTTATTTATCGTCACATTTACCGTTTTTTAAGCATAAAATCACACCTTCCGCAGACTTTTTTAACTTTCTCAAATCAGAGTTGCATTTAATCATCTTTGAAACTGTTTTAAAACAGATGTTTCCCTTTTGTGTTAAATGAGAGATAGTAAATAGACAAATTACAACAAAAATATACAAATTTTATTTTACAATAACAATGTTTGACAGTTTGTTTTCTTTTTGATGTATTTACGTGAATTTGCTGTTGAAATGTTTTTTTAATAGTTTTAAATTTTTAATTTTTTAAAATATTGTTATTGAAGGTTTGTTCCCGTTAAACGACAAATCGTAAGATTAAGAAAAATTGTTATTTATATATACAACATGTAAACTATAAATAACGTCTACGTCAAAAATCAATATTTGTCCTTTTACAACGTTTGACCGTATATATATATATATATATATATATATATATATATATATATATATATATATATATATATATATATATATATATATATATATATATAGAAAAAATAGGGCTGGGACGTTGACAGGTTAATTTCGATTAATGAAACACAGCGGAAAGTAACGTGTTAAAAATAATAACGTAATTAATTGCACCCTCCTCAGTTCCCTCATTTCTGGCACACCGGTAACGCTGATGAACACTCCAGCCCAGTAGGTGGCGGTAATGAACCTAAAGTCTGTTTGTACCCATGAAGAAGAAGCACAGGAAGCACTGAGTGAAGTCAGGCACTGGTGGACAGTGAAGGAAGACGAGATTGAGCTTGTTGGACAGAAAGTTTTCTTTTAAAAATCTTCCTGATGGCAGCTTGGATAAAAGCCTGGTTGTGTGCAAATTGTACAACAAAGAGTTTTCTGATCACTGCAGCACTTCAAGCCGACGGTATCACCTCAATGTAAAACATGTTGCTGTTAGCACCAGAGCTAACGTTAGCTACGAGTCATGCTAACGGTGTAGCCATCCCATAATAGACCACTTTTCTAGGCAGTGCTTGAGTTTACAGAAAGTCTTAAAATGTTGAATAAAATCGCTATAATTGCACTTAGATTTGCAGTAATCTGTGAATGTAGCAGACAGATGAAAAATGCAGATAAATAGAAATGAAACATTTTTGTGGTTTAAGTTTTTACTCCGTCCAGGCTCTGCCTCCTTGGAGGAGGAATAACCTAAACAACAAAAATATCTCTTTTAATAACTTAATTATAAACTTTTTGTTTATAAAAAATTACATAAATAAAAATTGATATTCCTATAAAAAGAACCATCAAAATGACAGCATTTATCAGACCCAGAAAAGATGAAAACAGAATGAATCTGTGGATTTTCAACTTTCTGAAGCTCCTTGAACTACTTATGCTGATTTTATGTGCCATACAGTGGAAAAAACAACTAAATTCAGGCTTTAAGTCATCAAAATCACTTTTTTCTATATGTCCCATTTTACTTTTTTTACATAAATTTTAAATTATAAACACGTATATGTCTATTCATTGATTCAACTGTCAACCACAATTTTATTTGAATGGAAAAACTTCACTTATTCTGTCAAATATTGCTATTTGACAAAACTGATTAATTGCCATTAATTAATTACAACGCCTGTAATTAATTAGATTCAATTTTTTAATCGCGTTCCACCACTAATACATATATGTTCAAATGGGGGGATTTCCTTTTCTGTCAATCTAATATAAATCATCAGTTTACAGTGATTTTTCATTGTTTCTGCTGCTACACAATCATTTTTTAGCAATAACTGTGACACCAAAGAGAGTCTGAGGCTTGATTCCAAGCCTGAAATCTTACATTAATCCTGTAGTTTAACCAAACATTTAAATGATGTAGAATTATCGCAGGCCAGTCGAGGTTTCTGCTCTCAATCGTCTCGTCTCCGCCTTGTTTTTCCTTCTTCCTCGGTGGTGAAACTGAGAGTTTGCCCAGTCAGCAGCTAGAAGTGAACCACTGCAGTCGCTGCAAACCGGCCGAGAGAGGCAGAAATACAGACTCAGAAAGAGAGAGAGAGAGGCAGAAATACAGACTCAGAAAGAGAGAGAGTCGGGGAGTAAAGGAGGAGGTAAACATGATGTACTTACAGAACCAAACACACAGTAGCTTCATTTATACTCTGGTTGTATCTGGAGTCCACATCACTTCCTGTTACCCTCATCTGTTTTATTTGTGTTCTCAGTGCACATATGTCGTCCGTCTCTTTGTGCACATCTTTCCACACACTGTGTTTGAGAGTCTTTTTGTGTGTTTGTGTTGAACCCGACAAGGCGGCAGCAGCTGATTCCAGGGTGTCACATCCCCAATTACCTCGCATCATGTCACTGTGACGTGATTGGTCCAACGGCTGTCACTGTCACCTATCATCAGTTGTTCTCGGGAGGCTCGAAGCGATTTCTGTTTTCACACTCCGACCCTCATATTGCTCCTGTCGCTTTGTGCTTTAGTTAGTTTTTTTCTTGCTTGTTGTTTGAGGGGTTTTCTGTTTGGGAAATCTGACCTTTGCTCTGGTTGTTTCTGGGAAGATCATACTGCAGGAAGCAAGGCTGTAGTTGCAAATTCAGTTTTATTTCATGTTTATTTAATTGCATTTTCCAGATTTCCAGCTTTAGGTTCATTGCAATCGAAGCTATCTTCAATATTTAGCATCAAAATTAACATCAGGTGCCTAAAAAATAAGCAAATTAAGTCTGTATCTGGTCTCAGAGACAGAAAGTGTGAAGTGTGTGCCATATAATATCTCCAAAAAACACTAAACTGTTGCTTTTCTGTGTTCCGTTCAGATCCAGGTGATCAAAATAGAGACGGAGGACAACCGAGAAACTCGTTCAGCCAAGGATGCTCTGCTGCTCTGGTGCCAGATGAAGACTGCAGGGTGAGCAACCAAATGATAAAAATACAATTTCATGATGATTTCAGCCCGGGTGTTTGGTTCTTGGTGTGAATTTGAAGTTGCACAACGTTCCTCTGTGCTGCAGGTATCCTGAGGTCAACATCCAGAACTTCACCACCTGCTGGAGAGACGGCCTCGCCTTCAACGCCCTCATCCACAGACACCGGTAGGAGAACACACCTCAGCAGCATGCTAACATGTTTAAAATGTTCATTTAGCAAGTTTTTCATCACGATCTCAGCAAGTTTGCACCTCTTTCCAACCAGAAAATGCAGTGTTTTCCATTTTATTGCCTTATCTCACATGCATTTTTAGTATTCCAGCCATGCACACATGACTGATTCTGTTTTATCATCTTGTTCTCTGCAGACCCGACCTGATCGAGTTCCACAAACTGACTCGATCCAATGCAACCCACAACCTCCAGCAAGCCTTTAACATCGCCGAGCAGCACCTGGGCCTCACCAAACTCCTGGACCCAGAGGGTGAGACGGTTTAGCGTGAAATTCACTCAAACCTCATTTATCAGCATCCATAATACTGACAGAGACGTTACTTTTCCACTCATTGAGATAAATAATGATTGTACTAGATCATATCTGCAATTTAGCAAAACAAGAAAACAGTTTAATAATAAATTATTCACCATTTTTTAATTAACTGCAACATACATTTTTTCTTTGAAATAACAGATGATGATTATTAGATAATTGACGATTAAAAAACCCTTGTGCAGTTATGTTAGCACATGAATAAAAATGTGAGAAAGTGTGGAAAACATGAAATCGTCTGGGTGACCCCAGACTTTTGAACGGGAGTATAGTTTGATATGCTTTTACAGTTTTGGCCAGTTTTGTTGAGGGTTAACTTGTAAATGAATACTTAAAAAAATAACCTTTCACTATTTATTATTTCTAATTTAATACAACAGGGAAAAATCTGTAAACAAAAAACAAAAAAAAAGTTGTTAAAAAATGCAGTTCAATTTTTTGTTAAGAAAGCAATTATTTTTTGCATTCTTTTTTGTTCGCTGTATGAGACTTTTTGAAATGTAAGATCAATATTCTGATGCAGAGCACAAGAAAATGCAACAAACAAAACCAGCATTGCCGAAAGAAACTGTGAAGCTAATTTGGAGAAACTTAACCATATTTTTCTACCAAATAAACTAAATAAAATTACCCAATAAAAGGCCATTACACTGACATGAAACCATAGTCTGAGAAAGTAAATAAAATCAGCAATATTTGAGTCATATTTTTAAAATTATTATTATTAGAATTAAAATGGAGGTGAAGTCAACCACTTGAAACTCTATAAACGTAATAGTGTTATAAAATCTTATATTGTGTGACTCCGCCTGAAGTCAAGCAGATGTTGACGTCTTCGCTCTCCGTCTGACAGATGTGAACACAGAGAACCCAGATGAGAAGTCCATCATTACCTACGTGGTCTCCTACTACCACTACTTCTCCAAGATGAAGGCTCTTATTGTGGAGGGGAAGAGAGTTGGCAAGGTAACATAAACAGGAAACACTAAATTCACTGATGCATTTCTTCTTTTTCTTAACTTCATACCTCTTCCTCTGTTTCTGTGTCCACCAGGTGCTGGACAACTGCATCGAGGCGGAGAAGATCATAAACCGCTATGAAGCTTTGGCCTCAGACCTGCTGGACTGGATAGAGAAGACCATCGCCGTCATCAGCAACCAGAAGTTTGCAAACTCTCTGACTGGAGTCCAGCAGCAGCTGCAGGCCTTCACCACCTACTGCACTATAGAAAAGCCCATCAAGTACGAGCTGTCATTTGTTATGTAGCGTACACATAAACGTAGTCTAGGTACACGCTGTTTGTTTGCTGATGTGTTCTATTCTGACCAAGAAGCTCCAATTGCAGCTTGTAAAATATCAGAATTAGCTGCTTTTCTCAGTTTTATAGACTAAATAATTCAACAGTTCATTGAATAACTAACCAGTGTGTTCCCCTTTTGAATTCCAAGCAGTTTCTCTGTGTTTCTGTCACATTTTAACTCACTGTAGGCTCATTTTTCCCTGCAATCTGAAGTCCTGCACTTCAGTGGTAAACAGTACAGCCGTGAATGGAAGCAGAGAAAACCAAGAAATGTATTTTGTGTAGAATGACAGATTTATAATGCCACGAATCATAAAAAAAATATATAGAAATGATGTACGTTTGCAAAGAAAATTTCTCAAATTTACTGCAAAAATTGTGTCTCTACACACTATAGATGTTTTAGGACTTAGATTTTTAATAGCTTTCATACTTTCTGTCTGTGTAAAAAGCAGAAAAGTCTCAGATTTTTTGTAATTTAACTGTTGGTCGCAGCCGAGTCACTAATCGCTTTCCAATTGCACTAAGGAGCACAGAATGTTTTGTTTTTCATGGAATTGGGTTATAGCAAACACATTTTTTAAAGTATTTTTGTTTTAGAAAGACATGTAGAATAAATTTATTTTGATTAAGTATTCTGATTTTAAGCTCAGATTTGCTTCAGTTTCCCAGCACATCACAGACGATTAATTCAAGAGGAGTTGAAACGTTGACAATCTTAAGGCTTTTATAGTTTTTGGCTCTGATAAATAGTGTAATTTTGGCAGCTTTGTAAACACAACTTTCCTCTTAAACCTACCAGAAGTTTTTGGGGTTCATTGGGTTAATACATAGGGAAAACGTTTGTTTTTAGAACATCAGGAATATCAATACAAGTAACATAACCTGGCCTTTTGCATTAAAAGGTGAGATTATATCATTCAAGTTTTATGTTTTAGTCTTTTAATACGTGTTTAGCTGAGTAACATCTACCTTTACTCAACATTCGTATTTGACTTTCACACTTAGAGGCTAGAATTTCAAGTATGAGATGTAATCTTTCGTAGTTATGTCACAATACACATAGATATAGTTGATATATTTATCACGCATTAAACACACATGCTGTTCTAAATTTGCAGGCATTCATTTGAACATACTGTAAGCAGCCGTAGTTACAGTAATTGTCAATCAGCAATGTTTTTTTCCAGCAATTCTGAACAGATAGCGTCATTTGTTTGTGTGTTTACTGCACAAGTATCTATTTAACTGCATAACTGATTCACTCTCTGCTTTATGTTCAGCTGGAATTAACTTCCTGTGCAGTTCTGCAAGTTATTTATTAAGAGAAACAAGAAGCTGTAGAAGTGGAACGCGTCTTTCTGTGGGCACGTTCATAAAACACACTCGAACACGGAGTCTCTGAGCCCTGAGCTTTTTGTCCAGTATCATCAGGATCAGAGTTACAAACAGCCCAGTGCTACATTCATGATCCCACAGGCGCTGGAAGCTACGATCATAACCACAGACACACAAACGCACACATAGACTACGATACAATGGGTCTCTTTACACTCTGCATTAAAGTCTAGTCGATTTCCTCTGGGTGAGTCAAGTGTTTGTGTCCAGTACGAGCAGCCAGCAGTTGATCTATGACTTCTACAGATGTGTTGCTAGTAGCATTGTGCTGTTGTCTCCAAAACACTTCGCAGCTTTTCATAATTTCCAGAAGGTTTGCTCATCTGTGCAGTTTTAGTTCCTAATGTCCAAAGACAAAGCTGAAATTTATGTCGTGAAAAAATGTCAGTGCATTTTAAGTATTAAAACCACCTAATATTGGGTAGGTCCTTCATCTACAGGTTTGTTCCTGCACATCTCACAGATGTTTGATCAGATTGAGATCTGGGGAGCTTGGAAGATGAGTCAACACCTCCAAATTCCAAACAAAATATACAGATTTTGCCATAATTGTTGGGCAAAAAAATGGTGAGCCCTCAAAGAGACGCAAAACCAATGCAAAGAGACACAAAACCACCACAAAGAGACTGAAAACCACCACTTAACCACCACAACAAGATGTAAAACAAAGATGCTACACAACCAAGAAGAGGCTGAATTGCTGCAAAGCGATGCTAAACTGTTGCAAAATGGCGCTAACCCTACACGAAAAGATGCAAAACTGCTCTGAAGAGACACGAAATCAACTACAAAATATGGCAAGCCATCAAAGAGACACAAAACCAATGCAGAGAGACACAAAACCACCACTTAACCACCACAACAAGATGCAAAACAACTCAAAAAGATGCTATACTACCAAGAAGAGACTGAATTGCCGCAAAGAGACACTGAACTGGAACAAAACAAGAATAAACCGCACGAAAAGACAGAAAACCACCACAGAGAGATGGAAAAGAGAGATGTTATTAGGCAAACTAGGCCAAAATTAGATTGACATCAGTCAAATACATTAACACCGCATTTTACATCACCAAATCTGACATTTCAAGGTGCTGTGTGTAGATGTTTGACTCGCCAGATCTCGTCATTTTTCAAGGCCTTCAACAGTCATGTCTGTGTGTTGTATTTATAAAGCTTTTTAGTTTTCAGAAAAAGTACCCATATATGAAAAAACTCCAGCCTTTTCTGAGCAGTTTTTGCAGAGTGTCATGTTCCTGCTTGAACCTGCACATGAATCCTGTAACCCCGGGTCTCCCAGCTGAACGTTGCATTATAACAGGAAAATCAATGCTGCTCACTTGACCTGTCACCGGTTTTATTGTTGTGGCTGATCGGTGCAGATAAAAGATGTTCCTCACAAAATGTCACCATATTGATCGGAAGTTCAGGTGAGGGTACCGTGGGCTCTTGGTGGGTGATTAATAGCTATGACACTGGACGCTGGAGCAACAGAAGGAAGAAGAAGTCACCTTAAAGGCAGAGTCCTCAGAAATGTCTGTCAGCAAACATTCACGCTGTTCCAGTGTCCTTCATCGTGGTACTAAAACCCTGACCAACTATATAAGTGCAGAGCGTTTCCTTCAACCTCAGTGTTACAAAAAGTTGGAAGAACTTCTAGTGTTTAATACTCTGAAAAGGCTGTTCCAAGAGTTTGGGTGATGTTGGGTAATTAAACCATCTTGTCTTCTGCCCAGGTTTCAGGAAAAGGGGAATCTCGAGGTCCTCCTCTTCACCATCCAAAGCAAACTCAGAGCCAATAACCAGAAACCCTATGTGCCTCATGAGGGGAAGCTCATCTCTGACATTAACAAGGTCTGTTTGGCTCTTATTTTATAGTATTTTTAATCTTTTTTTATGTTGCGTTGCTGCTATTAAACAGGTTTTTTTTGGTCATTTATTTGCTGTCCAGGCCTGGGAGAGGCTGGAGAAGGCGGAGCATGAGAGGGGCGTGGCTCTGCGGAAGGAGCTGAT
This sequence comes from Amphiprion ocellaris, assembly GCF_022539595.1. Taxonomy (NCBI): domain Eukaryota; kingdom Metazoa; phylum Chordata; class Actinopteri; family Pomacentridae; genus Amphiprion; species Amphiprion ocellaris. Next base: position 32,847,003 of record NC_072772.1, read on the forward strand.
TCGTCAGGAGAAGCTGGAGCTGTTGGCTCAGCGCTTCGACCACAAAACCACCATGAGGCAAGCCTGGCTCAATGAGAACCAGAGACTCGTATCACAGGTAGGAATGAGGGTACAAGTATGAGAATGTACAGTACTTCCTACACTTCAACTCATGTTACCTCATGCAACTATGATGCTGTACCTACTTCTTTAACTGCAGTAGTAGTACTAAACCTTTGATGTATTTAGTTTCTTCTGCCAGGTTTCAGCTCTATTTACATTAAAAATCCTGATAAATGCTTTATGTGAACTGAAATATTTTATTTGAAATCGGTTCCCGCCAATGTTGCACCTTGTCTTTTTCCCGTAAGGATAATTTTGGCTACGACCTACCAGCAGTCGAGGCAGCGATGAAGAAACATGAGGCCATTGAGGCGGACATAGCCTCATACGAAGAACGGATTGGTGTAGTTGTGGAACTTGCCGCAGAGATGGAGTCGGAAGGATACTACGACATCCGGCGCATCTCGGCTCGTAAAGAGAACATATTGGGTCAGTGGAGTCTGCTGAAGGAGCTGGTGGCTGGAAGGAGGACTCGGCTGGAGAAGAATCTGTCCTTACAGAAGACTTTCCAGGACATGGTCTACATGATTGACTGGATGGAGGACACACAGGTACTAGAGAGTAGGAGGAAATGACGAAGACACTTCACCTGTATACACAATAGGTAGATAGAGATCTACGGTTGTAAACAAAAGTTGACACACACTCGTAAAGACCATGGATATCATAGCAGTCTAGAGTTTCCAATGACTCCTACAACTCTAAATTTTTTATAATGGAATCATTGAAAGACGAGTCTTTGTCACATAAACAATCATGCATATTGGTTCTTTCATATTATAGGTCTTCTATAAGTATGACAAGATCTGCTGGGACCAAAATCTACATACAGCCATTTTAATATTTGGTTAAACGTCTTTTGGCCATTCCCACCTCAACTAGGCGCTATTGCTTTCCATCCACAAGCTTCTGGTTGTATCCTCTAGAAAGAATTGGTACGGTTAAACTAAATCTGTTGACTTTTTTCTTCATCAGTCCACAAGTTCTTGATGGGTTTAAGTCAGGACTTTTGGGACACCAGTCTAAAACCTTCATTCTAGCCTGATTGAACCATTTTTTTTCCCACTTTTGATGAGTTTTTCTGCTCATTCTCTTGTTGAAACACCCAACTGTGTCCAAGATCAACCTTCTGGTGATGATTTTAGGTTTTCCTGAAGAATTTGGAGGTAGTCCTCTTTCTTCGTGGTTCCATTTACTTTGTGTAAAGTGCCAGTTCCACAGGGCATGATACTGCCACCACCATGCTTGATGGTAGGTTTGGTGTTCTTGGGGGTTAAAGGCCTCACCTTCTCTCCTCCAAACATATTTCTGCTCAGTTTTTGTTCCATCTGACCACAGAACTTTCCTCCAAAAGGCCATTTCTTTGTCCATGTGATCAGCAGCAAACTTGTGTGGAGCTTTAAGGTTCTGCTTCTAGAGGAAGAACTTCATTCTTAATGGAGCCTCTCAGATCATGTTGTTGTAAAACACTGTGGACACTGACAGCTGTGTTCCAGCGGCTTTTTCATTCAGAACTGATTTTTGGTGACTTTTGGCTGACTCTCGACCATCCTCAATATTTGTCTCCCAGCAGTAGGAGATAGGTTGTGTTTTTCCCCTGATGGTGGCAGCAACACAACTGGACCATGAACTGTATACTAACAAAATAATGATTTTGGGATCTGAAGCTGCTTTGAAATGGCTCCAAGTGACTTTCTTGACTTGTTCAAGTCAATAATTTGCTTTTTCAGATCTGTGCTGAGCTCTGTAGACTTTCTCACTGTAGTGTTTGAGTCTAATGAGTGGATTAAATTGGCACTATTTAAATTTGCTCAAAGGAGTCAGCAGCTGTAGTCAATTGTAATCGCTCACCAGATGTTTAGAGGTCATACTACTAAGAAAATCTGATGCACACTGCATTGTACTTCACCAAATCCGGTATTTAAAGTTGCTGTATGTATATTTTTACCCATATTTTATCATATTTTCAGAAGACCTATAATTCTATGAAAAAACAAAATGCGTGATTGTTTTTTGTGACAAGATGCAGGTGTCTCAATTATAGGAGTCACTGAAAACTCAAGATTGCCATTATGTACATGGTCTTTACAAGAGTATATAAACTTTTGTTCACAACTTTAAGTAACAGTAGAGACTGAGGAATGTGGAGGAAGAGTTTGCATTTATGAACAGTGAAATTGATACCGAAGATCCATAAATGTGAAGACTGGAAGTATGAAGAGACAAAACAGAAATCTGTGTGTATATTTTTGATTCATGATTTCCTTTTTATCTTTTCATTCCTCCTGCCCCTCCATCCCTTCGTTCCTCTCAGGTCCAGCTGCTGTCGAAGGACTTTGGGAAGCATCTTCTGGAGGTGGACGACCTGCTGCAGAAACACAGTTTGCAGGAGGCCGACATCGGCATACAGGCTGAGAGAGTCGAGACGCTCAACACTGCTGCACTCAAATTCACCACAATAGAGGGTGCGAACACAGGGAAAGTGTTTTATTTTATCTACTGCCAGATTAATATGATGTGAGGAGTGTTAATCAAGTTTCAAGGCTTTTAGGGTGTATTGGATGCAATGGAAGCATGATACTGTCAGGTCTTGAGAATAACATTGGTACATATTAGTCAGATATAAGAGTCATTGCTGGAGCTAGATATCAGTAGTGTTTTTATTTTCATGGCCACTAACCTCCTCTTTTTGTCTCCCAGGTTACCAACCATGTGACCCACAGGTGATCTGTAACCGTGTCAACCACGTGTCTTCCTGTCTGGAGGAGCTGAAGCAGCTGGCGGCTAAAAGACGCTCTGAGCTCGAAGAGTCGAGGCAGCTGTGGGCGTTTTTTCAGGTAAGACACATTGACAGGAAGCTGATCACGGCGCATTCACCATTAATTTATTCTAGCGAGTCAAGACGTCAGCATGCTTTATTTGAGGTGCTTTTTGGATGCTTAAAAGTGCCTGATTGTGAGCTGAAACTTTGTGTAATTTTTCCAAACTGACATTTACACCAACTTCGCACATCATTTTCGCTTCTGACAAAGCTGGGTAACACAATGCAGAACTTGTTCAAGTTGTTGTGTAAATTTACTTGTCCTGAGACCAAATCTAAAAAAAATTAGGAGAAAGAATGTTTGAAAATATTTTTAAATAGAAAAACTAGGGCTGGGACTTCAACGTGTTAATTTCGATTAATTAGTTACAGCGAAAATAACGCGTTAAAAATAACAACACTCTTAATTTCACCCTCCTCAGTTCCCTCATTTCTGGCACACCGGTAACGCTGATATAAACTCCAGCCCAGTAGGTGGCGGTAATGAACCTAAAGTCTGTTTGTACCCATGAAGAAGAAGCACAGGAAGCACTGAGTGAAGGAAGAAGAGATTGAGCTTGATGGACAGAAAGTTTTCTTTTAAAAATCTTCCCGATGGCACCTTGGATAAAAGCCTGGTTGTGTGCAAATTGTACAACAAAGAGTTTTCTGATCACTGCGTCACTTCAAGCCGACGGTATCACCTCAATGTAAAACATGTTGCTGTTAGCACCAGAGCTAACGTTAGCTACGACTCATGCTAACGGCTAACGGTGTAGCCACCCAGTAATAGACCACTTTTCTAGACAGTGCTTGAGTATACAAAAGTCTTAAAATGTTGAATAAAATCGCTATAATTGCACTTAGATTTGCAGTAATCTGTGAATGTAGCAGACAGATGAAAAATGCAGATAAATAGAAATGAAACATTTTTGTGGTTTAAGTTTTTACTCTGTCGAGGCTCTGCCTCCTTGGAGGAGGAATAACCTAAACAACAAAAATATCTGAAAAAAAAATTCAACAGGGAGCTTCTGGTATCCTGCAATACGAAGGTGCTCATGGGAAACGGCAATAGTAATAGTCCACAAAAGAGAAGGTCCAGGCACTCATCGTTTGCAAATATGAAGATTTTTAATGGAGGGCCAGGAACATTAAAAAGCACACCAACGCGTGTCGGCTTACGCCTTCATCAGGATGTGAATACTCACAGACAAAGAGAGCACCTAATTATAGTCAGTGTCTCCAGGTGTGCAGTCACATGACTGACAGGTCTGATGTAATACCTTTGTCAAGCTCTAGATGTAGACAATGGGCACAGAGAGCAGGAGTTTACAAGAGAATACAAATTTAACAGAAAAACTCAAGATTTTACAAAAAACAAGAAAGGTCAAAATCTTCATTGAGGCCAGGGTACACTGTGGCACTGAGTTCATGTATCCAGTAAGCTTCCCTCTGCCTAAGGCGGAGGACTTTGTCACCGCCCCTTGCATCCATAGTGATAACTTCAAGTGCCAACACTTTTAGAGTAGATTCATTACAGTCATGTATATCCATATAGTGTCTTGCCATGGGGTAGTTTTGGTTTTTTGAGCGAATGGCATAACAATGTTCAGCCACCCTATCCCTCAACCTTCTTTTAGTAAGCCCCACATAAAAACATCCACATGGGCATTGGAGGCGGTACACTACATGGGTTGTTTGACAGTTGACAAAAGAGTTAATGAAATAAGTTCTGCTCTTACCAATGTCTATAAAAGTATTAGTTTTTATCAAGTTATCACAATACCTACAGTGGCCACAAGGAAAGTTCCCTTTTGGACGGGAAAGCCATGTAGTGGGTTTAGATGAAGGAAGATAGCTCCTAACTAATCTGTCCTTGATTGTAGGAGCTCTTCGGAAACTTACTCCTGGGGGCTCAGGGAACACCTGTCTTAAAAGAGGATCACTCACAATAATATCCCAATTTTTTTGTATAACCTTTTTGACCAAGATAGCCTCCTTACTGTAACGTGTAACAAAAAACGGCTTTTGTGCTTGGACATTTTTAGGTTTGGGAGTGAGCAGTTCAGTCCTCTTCAGAGACAACGCTCTAGTGTGAGCTTGAGACAGCAGCTTCTGTGGATACCTTCTCTGAACAAAGCGTGCCTGCATGTCCCTTGATTGCTTGATAAAATCCTGGTCAGAGTCACATATACGCCTGAGTCGTTGTATTTGTCCTTTAGGAATATTGTCAATTAACCAAGGAGGATGGAAACTCTCCGCATGTAGGACTGTATTGCGATCTGTTGGTTTCCTGAAAATAGACGTATGAATGCTGCCTTGGTCATCTTTTGTAATATTCAAATCAAGAAAATGTATACAGTTCAGATCATACTTGAGATCTAGTTTCAGGTTAACATTGAGACCATTCACATAGAAGTGGAAGTCCTTCAGTTCTTTTTCTGAACCTGAAAAGAAAAGGATGACATCATCAATATATCTGCCCCAGAAAATAATATTATCCTTAAATGGATTGTGATCAGAGAAGATATACATTTCTTCCCAAAGGCCTAAAAATAGATTTGCATAGTTCGGCGCAAAACAAGCACCCATGGCCGTACCTTTTTCTTGTTTGTATAGTTTATCTTCAAACAAAAATATATTGTTCCTTAGAGTCCACTCCGTTAGTTGTATTAGGAAGTCTGTGGGGGGCATTTGGTCAGAGTCTCTATTGCCCAGATAGTGTCTGAGGGCAGCTAATCCTTCTTTGTGAACTATATTACTAAATAGAGATTCAAAATCCATAGTAGCCATTAAACAAGAGCCAATATTTCCCATTTGTGATATCTTTTGGAGTACTTGAGTACTATCTTGAAGATAAGATGGTAATTTGAGAACATAAGGTTTTATAAAATAGTCAACAAACTTGGAAGCAGGCTCTGTGACAGAATCATTCCCACTTATTATTGGGCGCCCTGGTGGATTCATCAGGTTTTTATGAACCTTTGGTAACATGTAAAAACAGGGAAACCGTGGTTTGTCACGAATCAAGAAATCATACTCTTTATTTGAGATCCAATTTTGACTTTTGGCCACATCAAGCAATTCTAAAAGTTCTTTCTTCACATTGTCTATAGGATTTACAGATAGTCTTGAATAACACTCTTCATCATTTAGCTGACGTAACGCTTCTGTCACATATTTATCTTTGCTCCATACACAAACGGCACCACCCTTGTCTGCACTTTTTATGATTACATCAGTTCTTTTTGATATCCAATCAAGTGCATCATGTTCATTTTTTGTCAAGTTGTATCGTTTTATTTCCCTGGGACCCTGAAATATTTTCTCAACCTCATAGGATACTTTTTTTGTGAAAGTGGATAATGTTGGGTTATTTACACAAGGTATAAAGGTTGATTTGGGTCGAAAGGGCGAGTAGTCTCTAACAGAACCATTTTCATTGTTTGTGGAGTAAGACACTGTATTCTGGGGATTCTGATAATACCACAGTTTTAAATGTAGACTCCTATAAAATCGAAAGAGATCAACTTTAGTGTCAAATTCTCTACCAGAGTAATTGGGAGAAAATGTGAGGCCCTTACTTAGAACAGATATGCAGTCACTTGAGAGAGGGACATCAGAGATGTTGATCACAGGCGATTCTGTGACTGGCTCCTGGTGGCTGGTCGTTGAAAGGATCTTCCCTCTCCCCCTCCTGCTCCTTCGGGTTTTCCTCTTCTTTTTCTGTATGACTTGTGTATGTCTAAAAAAACCTTCTGAGACATCCCAACAGGGCGACGGTCTTGAATACCACCTGTAGATCTTTCATCGTCCTCCTCTTCATCGGTGCTTGGAATGTTGAAAGACACAGTTCTCCTTCTTTTAGTTTTCTTTCCCCAGGTATAGACTGTGCCATTGCTATAGTCCTCCAGATCACGCTTAAATTTCGAAATCTTGACTTGTTTTAATTTTGAAGATAACTTGTCCACATCATCTTGTAGTTTTTTCTCAATTGTAGATCTGTTTTCTTCTGTTTCAGCTTGAATTAATTCAGCTCTTTTTTCATCGATCTGTGTCTGTATGATGGTCTTTTCTTTTCTTGCTTCTTCAATCAACAAAAGAATCAAGTCCAGGGAGCATTTGTTGAGAATTGCCTCCCATTTAGTCTTAAACTCTTCATTGTCATGTCCAAATGTCGGGAATTTATTTAGCCTAAGTCCTCTTGGGATCATGCACTTTCTCCAGTAATCCGACAAGGTGACAATATGTAGCTGTAACTTTAATTCTTTTTCTGACAGTTTTTGGAGATCAAAGAGGCAGATATATTGATGATGTCATCCTTTTCTTTTCAGGTTCAGAAAAAGAACTGAAGGACTTCCACTTCTATGTGAATGGTCTCAATGTTAACCTGAAACTAGATCTCAAGTATGATCTGAACTGTATACATTTTCTTGATTTGAATATTACAAAAGATGACCAAGGCAGCATTCATACGTCTATTTTCAGGAAACCAACAGATCGCAATACAGTGCTACATGCGGAGAGTTTCCATCCTCCTTGGTTAATTGACAATATTCCTAAAGGACAAATACAACGACTCAGGCGTATATGTGACTCTGACCAGGATTTTATCAAGCAATCAAGGGACATGCAGGCACGCTTTGTTCAGAGAAGGTATCCACAGAAGCTGCTGTCTCAAGCTCACACTAGAGCGTTGTCTCTGAAGAGGACTGAACTGCTCACTCCCAAACCTAAAAATGTCCAAGCACAAAAGCCGTTTTTTGTTACACGTTACAGTAAGGAGGCTATCTTGGTCAAAAAGGTTATACAAAAAAATTGGGATATTATTGTGAGTGATCCTCTTTTAAGACAGGTGTTCCCTGAGCCCCCAGGAGTAAGTTTCCGAAGAGCTCCTACAATCAAGGACAGATTAGTTAGGAGCTATCTTCCTTCATCTAAACCCACTACATGGCTTTCCCGTCCAAAAGGGAACTTTCCTTGTGGCCACTGTAGGTATTGTGATAACTTGATAAAAACTAATACTTTTATAGACATTGGTAAGAGCAGAACTTATTTCATTAACTCTTTTGTCAACTGTCAAACAACCCATGTAGTGTACCGCCTCCAATGCCCATGTGGATGTTTTTATGTGGGGCTTACTAAAAGAAGGTTGAGGGATAGGGTGGCTGAACATTGTTATGCCATTCGCTCAAAAAACCAAAACTACCCCATGGCAAGACACTATATGGATATACATGACTGTAATGAATCTACTCTAAAAGTGTTGGCACTTGAAGTTATCACTATGGATGCAAGGGGCGGTGACAAAGTCCTCCGCCTTAGGCAGAGGGAAGCTTACTGGATACATGAACTCAGTGCCACAGTGTACCCTGGCCTCAATGAAGATTTTGACCTTTCTTGTTTTTTGTAAAATCTTGAGTTTTTCTGTTAAATTTGTATTCTCTTGTAAACTCCTGCTCTCTGTGCCCATTGTCTACATCTAGAGCTTGACAAAGGTATTACATCAGACCTGTCAGTCATGTGACTGCACACCTGGAGACACTGACTATAATTAGGTGCTCTCTTTGTCTGTGAGTATTCACATCCTGATGAAGGCGTAAGCCGACACGCGTTGGTGTGCTTTTTAATGTTCCTGGCCCTCCATTAAAAATCTTCATATTTGCAAACGATGAGTGCCTGGACCTTCTCTTTTGTGAACAAAAATATCTCTTTAATAACTTAATTATAAACATTTTGTTTATAAAAAAATTACATAAATAAAAACTGATATTCCTATAAAAAGAACCATCAAAATTACACCATTTATCAGACCCAGAAAAGATGAGAACAGAATGAATCTGTGGATTTTCAACTTTCTGAAGCTCCTTGAACTACTTATGCTGATTTTATGTGCCATACAGTGGAAAATACAACTAAATTCAGGCTTTAAGTCATCAAAATCACTTTTTTCTATATGTCCCATTTTCCTTTTTTTAAAATACATTTTAAATTATAAACACATATATGTCTATTCATTGATTCAACTGTCAACCACAATTTTATTTGAATGGAAAAACTTCACTTATTGTGTCAAATATTGCTATTTGACAAAACTGCAATTAATTGCCATTAATTAATTACAACGCCTGTAATTAATTAGATTAATTTTTTAAATTGCGTCCCACCACTAATAAAAACATCTCCTGGATTTGTTTGTCCAAAGAGTTATCAATTTACCGTAGAGATTGTTTAATAAAGTCGATTTATGTAGCAAATTTATCCTCTGATTTTTAAGGAGATTCTCAGAAACAGGCTATTAGACTTTAGAGATTCCAGAAGAGGACAAATAAAGGTCTTGAATCTTGAATTGTGATCTGTTCAGAACTTTTTCCTGTATAGATTTTTATAACCATAATAATTGTTTTATGACTTTTTGGCCTCTTTTTGCATGTCTTTGAATGTCATGTTATGTTTTTCACGTCTTCTGTCTCTATCTTCTTATTATTATCATTTTAAAAGTTTAAATCTTGTTTCCCTGCTTGTTTCCCCCTGTTAGGAGCTGGAGGAGTCGGCAGCCTGGATCCGGGAGAAGAGCTCCATCCTGGGAGCTCAGGGTTATGGGAAGGACCTGAGCAGTGTGCTGAGGTTACTGCAGAAACACAAGACTCTGGCTGGAGAACTGCTGGCTCACCGCTCGCTGCTGCAGGTGTGTTTGTGTTTTATCTGCACCTGGAAAATTCACAGAACCTGGAGTCTCTGTTCTGAACTCCACGTACCTCCGTGGATTCATGCATTAGCATTTATAAATGATTTCTGAGTTTGCTTACGTAAAAAAAAAAAAAAGAACTTTTCTGTCTTGATAAGATAGCTTGGAAAAGAGCAAATGCAGCTTTTTGTAGAAAAACGTATCTACTTGTTAACAGTAAAGTTTTGCTCTGAAAGTCTGAAGCAGGCATGATTTAAGTGTTAGTTTTAAATATTGTTTTATAACTTTACACCCCATGCATGTAATAATATCATGTAAAATGTCCAGTCAGTTGATTAACGTAGAGCAATTTAAAGCCAGTCGGGAACATGTTCAATAAACAGTGTGTATCACTAAAATATTAATATAACCAAAGCATCCAAATCAAAAAGAGCAGTTGTTCTGCTTTTGAGGTTGAGATGTAAAGGCTTTAAATAATATCTCCTTGTAAAAACCACATATTTTTACATAGTGTAAATTGAATTGCAGTGACATTTTGCAGCACAGACACACTTTCTTGACAAAATCTAAATTTAAAACACAAAATTTTTAACAAACCTTTTATGGCTGATGAGCGTTAGAATAATTCTAATGTCTTTCACAGATTAAATATTATCGACAAAGACATTCATATCACAAATGCATGAAATATTCAGACACTTAGATGTCAAAAATCTGGATGTTATTAGTTGTCGGTCTGTATATGTGTTGATATTTGCTTTCTTGATTGTCTTATCAATTTTTATTGGGTACCTCAGCACTTCAAAGTTAGAAAAGTTAAATTTTAACCACCTTTATGAGCATATTTTACTTTGCTGATTTTTTTGTTAAATTTAAGAACAGTGTTAAGAAGTTGTATATCAGAAGAACTAAAAAAGTGTGGAAAATGTTCCAACCTTTCAAACATTAGACATTAAAGTTCCTGCATCCCGTTTGTTCCTCCAGAACACCATGAAGCGAGGGAAGCAGATCCTGAGTGAGAAGAGCTTCGGCACCGCGGGGATCCAGGAGCACATCATGGAGGTGAAAGGCGAGTGGAAGCGGCTGGAGGACCAGGCGGCGCAGCGACTCGGCCACCTGCAGGAGGCGCTCAACTTCTTCCAGTTCTCCACGGAGACAGACGACCTGGTGGCCTGGCTGCAGGACGCCTACCGTCTGGTGTCCAGCGAGGACTTCGGCCACGATGAGTACTCCACCCAGTCGCTGCTGAAGAAGCACCGAGGGGTCAGCGAGGCCGTCGACAAGCACCGTCTGCATGTGCTGGCGCTGCGCAAACACATGGTGGCGCTGCCTCTGCGGTACCGAGACCAGGAGGTGGGTCGAGGCGTAGCAGCCTTTTAGGGTATCAAATATGTTGTTTTAGTCCATGGGCCCAGACCCAACATTTCCAGTATCGGTACCACTCAAGGTGACCAATTCTTTTTGGTATTTTTATCCAGCTATATGTCTCTAGTTTGCATTTTGATATGATGCCATTGCAGACTCACAGCTTAATAAATGTTATCACTCGTTTAATGGATGTAATAAAAGGGTCCGAGCCAAAAGTCGAATTCGACAGGATTATTCCTCGTTATGAAAAATAAGAAGTGCCACACGCCACACATCACCATCTGTGTTATAACTTTACAACACAGAACAATACTTTAACAAACCTGAGTCTGAGAATGATTTCATTGCTGTGGTAACAAGATTGTCTGTGACAAAAACGAGACACAAAACGACAAAAGCGAGACACAAAATGACAAAAATTGAGCACTAACTAACAAAACAAGACATAAAAAGACAAAGCAAGACACAAAACAACAAAAATAAGACACAAAATGACAAAAACGAGACACAACATGACAAAAACGAGACACAAAACGACAAAAACGAGACACAAAACGACAAAAATGAAACACAAAATAACAAAACAAGACTCAAATTGACCAAAACAAATAAGCATGAAAAGAAAGTATGGACAAACAAGAAATGCATTCATCTGGGTCTGATGTTCTATCTATCTATCTATCTATCTATCTATCTATCTATCTATCTATCTATCTATCTATCTATCTATCTATCTATCTATCTATCTATCTATCTATCTATCTATCTATCTATCTATCTATCTATCTATCTATCTATCTATCTATCTATCTCTTTCTCAAACAGTTTTATTTGATTATTGACTTCTTTCTGATCTTTGCATACGGTGAGATTTAAATGAATTGTGGTGAATGTGACCGTTTCACAAAGAAGTGATAAAGCTGCCAGTGTGGAAAGGCTGTCACATCTTAATGTACTTATATTAACCCAACGTACATTTTAGTACCGCTTAGGTTTTGATCACCTGAGGTGGTAGCAATATCTGGTCTGGTCCATGGACTACAGTTTGTGTTTGTGCATCTTTTTTTACTGTTTCTCTCTGCAGGAGGTGCAGGTGAGGATGGGGGAGGTGGAGCAGCTCTATACGGAGGTCGCTGAGGTCGCCGTCCTCCGGCAGCAGTGGCTCCACGACGCCCTCGCCGTCTACCGCATGTTCAGCGAGGTCAACGCCTGCGAGCTGTGGATCGACGAGAAGGAGCAGTGGCTGGACAAGATGGAGATCCCCGAGAGGCTGGAGGACGTGGAGGTGGTGGCTCACAGGTGAGGAGGAGGGAGAAGGAGAGCAGGAAGAAGATCGGATTCCCCAGCTGGATGAAGAGTTTTCTGAATGTTCCTCGTGTTGCAGGTTCGAGAGCCTGGACCAGGAGATGAACAGCCTGATGGGAAGAATCCTGGACGTTAACCAGATCGTTCAGCAGCTCCTGGATGGAGGTCATCCATCTTCTACTGAGGTTAGGGGATGTCAGGACCACCTCAACTCCAGGTACAGAAACAATACTGATGCCCCAACAACTACAATAAGTACTAGAATCACTATTTTTGGTGCTACAATCACTGCCACCATTAACGCTGAGCAGGAAGTGCACTACTTCTGCTGTTGGATGGACGGAAAAAACGAAACGACACGACAGAATGAACAGCTCTGAATGTATACTGTAGCCTGATGAGAATCTGTTCCAAAATGTTCTTTCTTTCTTTTTTCTTTCTTTCTTCCTTCTTTTCCTCATCATCCTTCCTTCCTTCCTTCCATCCTTCCTTCCTTCCTTCCTTCATTCTTTTCTTTCTTTCTTTCTTCCCTCCTTCCTCCCTTCCTTCCTTCCTTATTTCCTTCCTTCTCCTTCCCTCCTTCCTTCCTTCCTTCCTTCCTTTTTTCCTTCCTTTCTTCCTTCCTTCCTTCCCTCATCCATCCTTCCTTCCTTCTTTTCTTCCTTCCCTCCATCCATCCTTCCTTCCTTCCTTCCTTCTTTTCTTCCTTCCCTCCTTCCTCCCTTCCTTCTTTCCTTCCTTCCTTCCTACCTTCCTTCCCTCATCCATCTTTCCTTCCTTCTTTTCTTCCTTCCTTCTTTCCTTCCTTCCTTCCCTCCATCCATCCATCCTTCCTCCTTTCCTTCCTTCCTTCCTTCCCTCCATCCTTCCTTCCTTCCTTCCTTCTTTTCTTCCTTCCTTCTTTCCTTCCTTCCTTCCCTCCATCCATCCATCCTTCCTCCTTTCCTTCCTTCCCTCCCTCCTTCCTTCCTTCCTTCCCCCTTTCCTTCCTTCCTTCCTTCCTTCCTCCTTTCCTTCCTTCCCTCCATCCGTCCTTCCTTCCTTCTTTTCTTCCTTCTTTCCTTCCTCCCTTCCTTCCTTCCTTATTTCCTTCCTTCTCCTTCCCTCCTTCCTTCCTTCCTTCCTTCCTTCCTTTTTTCCTTCCTTTCTTCCTTCCTTCCTTCCTTCCTTCCCTCATCCATCCTTCCTTCCTTCTTTTCTTCCTTCCTTCTTTTCTTCCTTCCTTCCCTCCATCCATCCTTCCTTCCTTCCTTCCTTCTTTTCTTCCTTCCCTCCTTCCTCCCTTATTTCCTTCCTTCTCCTTCCTTCTTTCCTTCCTTCCTTCCTACCTTCCTTCCCTCATCCATCCTTCCTTCCTTCTTTTCTTCCTTCCTTCTTTCCTTCCTTCCTTCCCTCCATCATCCATCCTTCCTCCTTTCCTTCCTTCCTTCTTTCCCTCCATCCTTCCTTCCTACCTTCCTTCCTTCCCTCATCCATCCTTCCTTCCTTCTTTTCTTTCTTCCTTCTTTCCTTCCTTCCTTCCCTCCATCCATCCATCCTTCCTCCTTTCCTTCCTTCCTTCCTTCCCTCCATCCTTCCTTCCTCCCTTCTTTTCTTCCTTCCCTCCTTCCTTCCTTCCTTCCCCCTTTCCTTCCTTCCTTCCTTCCTTCCTTCCTCCTTTCCTTCCTTCCTTCTTTTCTTCCTTCTTTCCTTCCTTCCTTCCTAAAGGAATAAATTCATGAACCTGATAAAACACAGCAGCTGTGATTGGTCCGTTTGGTATCAATGCTGTGCTTACTTGTTGTATTGATTTGCACTGAGATAATGTTTCTGTGAAGTAAATTGTGATCTGTAATAAGATGTAATTTCATCTGGGTCGCTCATCATGTTGTCATATGCTATTTTCTGACTTGACGGTTTCTCTCTTTTCTGAGTTGCAGTAATTTCGTTTTTTTACATTTAGTAGCTCAAATTCCAACTTGATCCACACTGTTGTGAAGAAACACTGCAGCTAACTGGGATTTTGCCGGAGTGGTTGCAGACTCACCAGTGGAAATGCAGATTTGTGGCAGTATAAATCAAACTTTTTGTAATGAAAAGACATCAGAGCAGCATTTAAAAACACACTCAAGAGTAACATAAAGTCGTATAAAGTAAAATAAAATTCAATAATACAAAAAAATAATAGAGACGGCATACAGTTTCAATAAAGTTGCAGTGTTTAACTATAATAAATGGTCTTAAATTTAATAAATAGCTCAATTACTATCAAGTAGTTCAGCACTAATAGAAACCTTTAAAGAAAGAAGTGACCAAAGCTGCCAAAGTTCAAAGTAAGACGCTAAAATTCAAGGAGAATATTTTAACAATTAACAGTTAAATTAATCAAATTTCCAGAAATTAACTTGAATAGTGTGTACATGTTGGTGAAAAGGAGCTTGTGAACTGACGGTAACACACATAAAAACAAGAGAAATGCCACAAGAATTACATTTTGTAGCATTGTGTGATTATTCAAGGGAATTTATGGTTTAGAAATATGAACATAAATCCTATTTTTTCTGTTTGCAAACTGAAAAAGGGCCTTTTGTCCTGCCTTAATAAGACATCAGATCATTATCTGGGCGTGTAAATGTAAACTAGCAGCATGAATCTCAGAGTTTGTTCTGTAGCGTTTGTTTATTTACACTGATGTGTGACCATGTAGACGTCCCTGATTGGTTCTCGGTTCTGTTCATGACCGTTCTGACGTCTGGCAGCAGAGTCCGTGACGGCTGGGTGTCCGTGAGTCTTGTGACCTTGGCGCATGGCGTCGGTCTCAGGGTGACCATCTGTGCTGCTTCCTCAGTCAAGGCGAGGCCGCCGAGAGCCCAGAAACTACAAACAAACACGAAGAATACACCGCTCAACTCAATAATAAATGGAATTAACATCTTTTCTGGCTTTTGATCTGAACACTGCACACTGTGTCGTTGTTATTCGATGCAGTGCAACTAACTTTAATGGAACAAATGGTTGTTAATCTGGAATAAATGGAGGATTCAAGCTATATTTCTAATATTGTCCCTCTGTAATGCACTTTGCTGTATCAAAGTGTGACCAAATTTGCAGTTTTTTCCTTCATCTTTAAAATTGCTCTCTAATACACCATTCAATTGTTTCTCTTTCTTAATTAAAATTGTTAAACACTCAAACAGGAGTCGACAAAACTATGAACAACGACATTTAACGGTCGACAAATGACATAAATAGTGGTATAATTCAGTTTATCCATTAATAAAACAGCAACAGTTGCCTTAATTTTAAGATATGTGCTTGTAACTACAGTATAATTAGAACATGATGTTATTATTTTGCTATTTACTGATTTCTGATTGATTCCATCTATCTATCAGGCTTTAAGTTTAGCAGCTCAGCGTCTCCGAGCTGTTTTCCTGCTGCCTGCTGAGTTCTCTGCCTTCTCGTGGCTCTGCTGCCATTACCTCATTGTATATGTGTGTGTGTGTGTGTGTGTGTTTTGTTGGCCGGTTGGTTGTGCATGGAGGTCTGGAGCAGATTGAGGAGAACATATTGTGTGACGATATGGTGAGCAGATGAGGTCTGGGCTGAAACCATCATCAGAGCTGCTCCTATTAGGTCACTTTAGGTCATCAGAACGAGCAGCAGCGGTCAGGATTAATGTAGAGGAAATTAAAAAGAGAACACACATTAGAAGAAATAGGAGCCTCATTACCTGTGATTTTTCTTCAGTTGATGGATATTTTGTGAAGATAGATCTGCTGCTTGACACTCCTGCTACATTTGTGTTGAAAGTAGGCCTGGAACTAAAGCCTGGTAGTCCTACATAGGAAGGAAAAATTATGCTTTCCCTTTTCTAAGGGATTTCATTGCAACTGATGGCAGACTAGTTGTCTCCATATTGGTCTGTAGTCTAAATCTGACCTTCTCCCAACTCCAATATATACGTGAAGATCAGAGAGAATCCTCAGAACTGATGGTGGCATGAACTGCTGCTCTGTCGGTGTCACTTCTCCTGATATCAGTAAACTTTACTCACAACCGGAGTCTTCTGAGTCTCCAGTGTGTCTCTCTGTGTCTGCCTCCTCATCCTCTGTCGACCTCGCTGAACTTCCACAACAATTCAGTTTGTATTTTCTCAAACCTTATCACCGTATGAACAGACAACTGAAAACTGGTTTAAAACTGGTGGAAATTAAGTGTTTTTCTTGTAAAAAATTGCTTGTATGCAAGAAGCAAATTTTTGTACAGAAAAAGCAAGTTTTTGCAAGGAAAGACTTGCTTTTTAAATGCAAAAACGTGCTTTTCATATACAATAAGCAAGTTTTTTGTATGTAAAAAGCAAGTTTTTACAAGGAAATACTTGCTTTTTATGTACAAGAAGACACATTATGAGCAAACCAAGCAGTCAATACCATGACTGTGCAGAAAGAGGCTTTTTCTATCAGTATCCTTCTTCAGAATCAGTTTCCGGTTTGAACATGTACAGCAGAAGTTTTCCAATATTACAGCTTGACATTGTGTTGTGTTGAGTAGCTTTGCGGTGTTTGAGCAGAGCTGTAGGTGAGCTGGTGTGCTCGATCTTTGGGTTTGGGTTGATTAATACACAGGAATTTTGTTGAAAGGCAAATTCTAGAGTTTGACATGTCTGTTGCGTTTTTGTTCACAAGTAGGCCTGGAATTAAAGCGTGGTAGTCCTACGGTTTGTATTTACTCACACCTTATCACTGTATGAAAAAAGAAAACTGAATACCGGTTTAAAACTGGTGGAAATCAAGCATTTTCTCATGTAAAAACATGCTTTTTATATACAAAAACTTGCTCATTGTATATAAAAAGCATGTTTTTGCAAGGAAAAACTTGCTTTTTATATGGAAAAACTTGTGAAAACATGCTTTTATTTACAAGAAGCAAGTTTTTTGTATATGAAGGCAAGTTTTAATAAGGAAAAACTTGCATTTTATATGCATGAATCAGGTTTTTTTACATGCAAAAATTTGTAAAACCAGGCTTTTGTACAAAACGAGCAAGTTTTACACTTAAAAAGCAAGTTTTTCCTTGTACAAACTATCTTTTTAAATGCAAAAACCTGTAAAAAAAAAACAAACAAAAAAAAAACTGTCTTTTATATACAGGAAGCCACATTACGAGCAAACGAAGCAGTCAACACCATGACTGAGCATTTCCAAACTGCAAAAGTACAGTTTTATGCGTAGAAAACCCAAATAACCAATGTGTTCAACTTACAGAATTCGGCTTTTAGTGTCATTAACTGTCTTCAGAATCAGTTGCCAGTTCCAGCATGTATGGAAAGTTATTCCAATATTACTTTTATTCCAATATTACATGAATATTGTGTAGTGTCGAGTGGTTTTACAGTTACGTGGGTGAGCTGGTGTGCTTGAGCGTTGGGTTGGGTTCATTAATAGGCAGGAATTACATTTATATACATATTTTAGAGGAAACAGTAGAGTTGCATTTAAGAGATTTTAAGGCAGGAAGGATTTAATTTTGTGGAAAAACTTCTAAATACGTAACTTTAGTTCACAGAAATGAGCTTTTAGCGGTTTAATAAGTGAATAGAGAGGAACTTTAGTCATTCAAACTGCCTTTGCGTTATGAGGATTTTGCTCCCTTATATTGCAATTATTGAAAGTGTCGCATTCACAAGACCAGAAACTCCACCTTTAGTATACTTCTGTCCTGTCTGTGGCCCCATCCAGGTGGAACAGCATCGTGGAGCTGGTGGAACAGAAGAAGGACCAGCTGGACTCCATGTTACGCCTCCAGAACTACC
Source organism: Amphiprion ocellaris (assembly GCF_022539595.1). Taxonomy (NCBI): domain Eukaryota; kingdom Metazoa; phylum Chordata; class Actinopteri; family Pomacentridae; genus Amphiprion; species Amphiprion ocellaris. The sequence goes on from NC_072772.1 coordinate 32,865,060, forward strand.
TGCTGGAGTGTGCAGAGATCAAGTCCCAGATCCAGGACAAGAGGAAAGCCATCGACGCCACCCAGTACGTGGGCAGCGACCTGGGAGGAGTCCTGGCTCTGCAGAGACGTCTGTCCACCATGGAGGGAGCTCTGTCCGTCCTAGAGCCCAAGCTGCTGCACCTGCAGGTGGGGAGATACGATCGTACGAATGTTTAACAAAGACAGCATTTAGGATTTAACTTTGGTCTGAGAGAATCCTCAGAACTGATGCTGGCATTGCTTACATGTACTGCTGCTCTGTTGGTGTCACTGCTCCTGATATCAGTAAACCTTCCTCTCAGTCAAAGCATTGACTTCATCTGAAGTAAACTGTGACACCTTTTGCTCCATTTTTCTGCTATTCTTTTACAAACAAACCACTGTTGCTATTGCAGGAATTTGAGAAAGTGTCAGTGAACGCACGTGATTGAACAAACTGGATATATGCTGATCATGCACGGTTACAATAAATTGCAGTTTATAGTAGCATAGTGGGTAAAAATGAATTCTACTTTCATTTAGGCGTAAAAAACTAGTATTTCCATGATGGTTTGTGATGTTTGAAAAGGTGGAGCATCTGGCCACGGCTCACCTGAGTAGAGCCAAAAAGTCAAAAAGCAACCAGATTGAATGCAAAACAGTTGCACAAAGACATAAAACAACCAAAACACGATACATAATGGCCACAAAAAGACGTAAAGCAGTCAGATTCAATGCAAAATAGCCACAAAAAGACATAAAACAACCAAATGTGAAGCAACATAACCACAAAAAGGTGTAAAACAACTAAATGTAACACAAAATAGCCACAAAAAAGCATAAAACTACCAATATATGCTGCAAAACGACCACAAAAAGAAATAAAACAACCCGATATGAAGCAAAATAGCCACAGAAAAAGCATGTAACAGCCAAAATGTGATTCAAAACAACCACAAAAAGATGTAAAACAACTAGATGTGAAGGAAAATAGCCACAAAAAGACATAAAACTATCAAAATGTGACGCAAAATGACCACAAAAAATATTAAAACAACCAAATGTCAAGCAAAATAGCAACAAAAAAGTATAAAAAAACAACATATGATGTAAAACAACCTCAAAAAAGATGTGAAACAACCAGATATGACACAAAATAGCCACAAAAATACATAAAACAACCACGTGAAGCAACATAACCACAAAAAGCGCAAAACAACCAAATGTAACACAAAGTAGCCACAAAAAAGCATAAAACAACCAAAATATGCTGCAAAACGATGACAAAAAGATGTAAAACCACCAAAATGTGACACTAAATGAAGACAAAAAGACATAAAACAACCAAAATATGGTCCAATTGACCGTAAAACGACATAAAACAACCAAATGTAACACAAAATATCCCCAAAAAAGCATAAAACAACCAAAATATGCTGCAAAACGATGACAAAAACATGTAAAACCACCAAAATGTTACACTAAATGAAGACAAAAAGACATAAAACCACCAAAATATGTTCCAAATGACCACAAAATGATATAAAACAACCAAATGTAACACAAAATAGCCCCAAAAAAGCATAAAACAACCAAAATATGCTGCAAAACGACAACAAAAGGATGTAAAACCACCAAAACGTTACACTAAATGAAGACAAAAAGACATAAAGCAACCAAATGTGAAGCAAAATAGTCACAAAAGACATAAAACAACCAAATGTAACTCAAAATAGCCACAAAAAAGCATGAAATAACCACAAAAACATGTAAAACAACCAGATGTAAATGTAAATCAAAATTGCCATAAAAAAGCGTAAAACAAACAAAATATATTGCAAAACAGCCACAAAAAAGCATTAAACAACCAGATGTGATCCAAAGTGGAACTCAAAACAACCTCACAAAGATGTAAAACAACCAAAATGCAAAACTAAATGAAGACAAAAAAGTATAAAGTAGCCAAAATATGATGCAAAATGACTAAAGAAGATGTAAAGCAACCATAGTGTGACTCAAATCAACCACAAAAAAGCATAAAACAACCAAAATATGATGCAAAAGGACCACAAAAAGACATACAACAACTAAATGTGATGCAGAAGTGTCAGTGAATGCACATGGCTTCACAAACTGGATATATGCTGGTCATGCATGGTTACAAGAAATTGCACTTAATAGTAGCATAGTGGGTAAAAATGAATTTTCCTTTGATTTAAGCATAAAAATCTAATATTTCCATGACGGTTTGTGATGTTTGGTGATGCAGGAAGAGGCGGAGCACATGGCCACGGCTCACCCGGGTCGAGCCATAGACATTCTGGTGCCGTTCGATGGCATCAGTGTGGAGTGGGAGGAGCTGAAACGGACCCTGCAGGGATGTGAGGACTCGCTGATGGTGGCCAGCAGACTGCAGAGCTTCATACAGGTAGAAATCAGGAAGAAACAAACCTAGCACCTTGTTTAAATCATCCTCGTACTCTTTTCACTGACTCTGTTCCTGTTGACTCACATTAAAGTTCTTTAGATGATAAAAGTTCAACTTCACAGCAGAAGACCAGGAGAATTCAAGCAAAATTTGATCTGAAAAAAAAACTTTGTTTCCCAAAACAACAAAGGTTGATAAAGTGACAGTGGACAAATTGGTTGTTGTAGGAATTCAGTGGTCTTTGTCTGCTGCTAGCTTGGTTAGCTAGCAAAGCAGCAGCAGTCTGACACAAAACATCAAATAATCTCTTCGGAAACTGCCTTCAAGTTCACTTTTCTGCAGAGAAAACTCTGCATATGTTGATATTGTGTTATGTAGATGTATTTTTGTCAACAAATTGTTCAATCTGTGGGCTGCACAGTGGCTCGGTGGTTAGCACTTTAGCCTCGCGGCTAGAAGAGCCACGGTTGGCGTCATAGGATTTTTGGATGAATGGATGGATGGATGGATGGATGGATGGATGGATGAATTGTAAAAATTTGCTTTTTAAAAACAATAAGCAAGTTTTTGCATATAAAAAGCAAATTTTTTCAAGGAAAAGCACATTTTTGCAAGGGAAAACTTGCTTTTCATGTGCAAAAACCTGTAAAAAATATGCTTTTTATATATAATAAGGATGTTTTTGTATATATAGAACAAGTCTTTGCTAGGAAAATTTGCTTTTATATACAAAACTTGCAAAAATGTGCTATTTAGACAGTCAGTAAGCAAGTTTTTGCATATAAAAAGCATGTTTTTGCAAGGAGAAACTTGCTTTTTTTTTAAATACAAAAAGCAAGTTTTTGTCTCTAAAGGCAAGTTTTAACAAGGAAAAACTTGCTTTTTATTTGCAAAAACTTGCTTTTTATATGCTGTTGAATCCTAGGGCCAGTAACCTCCTAAATTAATTAAATAAATTAATTAACTGTCAGAGAATTACTGGACCAGCTCTCCATCTAACGGGTCCGGTTCCTGCAGCCCAGAGGGTCTAACCCAGATGGGATCTGAGGAACGTTTTTAAGCTGGTTAGCGAGAAAATTGGCCTAGCTTCTAACTGCCTCCATCCAGACGCCTATCCTGCTTCCTCTGATAACTAACTCAACTGAGTAGCCACTTTCCAATGGTCAAATTAATTACCAGTCACGTCTGTTAACGGCAGCTTTTCTCTTAAAGGATTCTGCACTTGGTAAGTTGCTAGGTTTAAATTTAGGGGTTAAGGAATGGATAACCCCAAGGATAAGTTTAAAAAAGGCCACCCTCAGCCCCAAGGACTAGGTAACCTGACAGAACCAGTTTTAGATGTAATGCACACAGTAACCTGACTTTTTACAAACTGAGAAGATATATGTGGTTAATTCATCATCATGATAAGAATAAATAGAATTTCCAATCTGTTAACTTTAATTGCAGGATAAATGTTTTATTATAGTTTCAGCAAGGGCGTAGCATAAGCTCCTAAATCACAACACTCAATCAAACATTAATATTCTTCCAATTGCTTAATATGACTCATAAGTGGAACTATGCTTTTATCTAAGAAGAGTAATAGTCACCCAGAGTATGTAATTTGGAGGGGGAGAGCAGACGGTGTGGCCACACCTGGCTGCTCACCTGAAGACTGACGAGCCTCCGAGGCTCACCGGAGAGAACAGGTGAAATGTGTAAAATATATGTGTAAAATATGCATGATGTTCCTCTTCTCATCAGGACCTGGACTCGTTCCTCACCTGGTTGGTTCAGACTCAGACGGCTGCTGCCTCCGATCAGCTTCCCAATGATCTGGAGGAGGCAGAGAGACTCATCAACAAACACGCTGCTCTTAAAGAGGAGATCGGACGGTAAAAATTTTGCTTATTTCGCCCCAAAATGTCCTGAAAGGTGTGCAGAGAATAACCGGACAGGTGACTGTTCAGGTACGAGGAGGACTACGAGCGTCTGCAGGCCATGAACGAGCTGCTGGAGTCGGAGGAGGCTCCTCTTCCTCAGGCCGCCCTGCAGCAGTGGCTGCAGAAGCTGGACGTGGGCTGGAACAAGCTGCTGGAGATGTGGGAGAGCCGGAGAGAAGTTCTGGTCCAGGCTCACATCTTCCACCTCTTCCTGAGAGACGTCAAACAGGCCGAGTCCTTCCTCAACAACCAGGTGAGACAGACTTGATTTATCTCTGCTGGTTCATCTGTCAAACACTTTCCTTCAAAATGAAATATGTCAACAACTTTTTGTTGAATTGCCCTGAAACTTGCTGCAGACATTTATGATCTGCACATTCTAGAGCTTGACGTGTCTGCTGTGTTTTTGTTTAGCAGTAGGGCTGAAATTAAAGACTGAAAGTCCCACACTTTGTATTTTCTCTAACCCTCTCAAGATATAAACAAAGAAAGCTGAATACTGTTTTAAAACTGGTGGGAATCAAATGTTTTATCTTGTAAAAACATGCTTTTTATATACAATAGGCAGGTTTTTGCATATAAAAAGCAAGTGTTTGCAAGGAAAAACTTGCTTTTTATATGTAAAAACGTGTAAAAACTTGCTTTTTACATGCAAAAACTTTTAAAAACCCGCTTCTTATATGCAAGCAGGTTTTTTGTATATAAAGGCAAGTTTTTACAATGAAAACCTTGCTTTTTATATGCAAAGCTTGTAAAAATGTGGTTTTTGTAGACAAGCAGCAAGTTTTTTGTATATAAAGGCAAGTTTTTACAAGGAAAAACTTGCTTTTTATGTGCAAAAACTTGTAGAAACGTGCTTTTTGTATACAATAAGCAAGATTTTGTACATATAAAGCAAGTGTTTGCAAGTAAACACTTTTTTATCATAGACAAGCAAGTTTTTTGTATACAAAGTTAAGTTTTTGTAAGGAAAAACTTGCTTTTTATATGCAATAACTTAGAAAAACTTGATTTTTGAACGCAAAAACTTGGAAAAATGTGCTTTTTAGATACAACAAGCACGTTTTTTCTATATAAAGGCAAGTGTTTACAAGGAAAATTTTGCTTTTTAAATGCAAAGACATGTAAAAACTTGCTTTTTATAGACAACAAGCAAGTTTTTGTATATTCAGTGTCATTAATTATCTTCAGAATCAGTTTCCAGTTTCAGCATGTATGGAAAATTGCTCCAATATTACTTTTATTCTAATATTCCCTTACACTGTGTAGCTTTGAGTAATTTTGCAGTGACGTTGGTGAGCTGGTGTCACAAAAACTTGCTGCAGTCGTTTATGACCCGTAGTAGATGAATCTTATTGACTGCTGGTGATCAAGTGACTTTTTTATAGAATGAAATACGTCCGACGCAACATGAAAAATCTCCATCCTTGAGGTGACTTCACTATGTGTTGTGATAATGTAATTAGTTCTCTGTGTCATACGACATGTTTTATTCCTTCCAGTCACCACGGCGTCATGGAAACCTGCTTAACTCACTTAAATCATTAGAAGAGTTAAATTACGTTTGACAGCCAGGTGAAAACAGCTGCTGTACACATGATGTTGCAGCTTTTCTGTGATGTTTTTCTGAGCCTGTCTGGCTGCCACTGAGGGAGAAAAATCCTCTTCACTCTGCTGATATTTTCTTCTCTTGTCATCTTAGATTTTCTTTTGATGGTGGCAGCTCAGAAGTGGCTCGTATAGACGGGAAACAGAATGAGTAAAGTGAAAAATATGTGGCTCGTGTCAGCTTTTTATGTTTTTGAAATACATAAAACAATCAAAATGTGATGCAAAATAGGCACACAAAAAAGTAAAACACCCAAATGTGACGCAAAATAGCCACAAAAGACATGAAACAACCAAAATATGATGCCAAATGACCATAAAAAGATGTAAAACAACCAAAATATGATGCAAAACAACCGTCCACAAAAGGACATAGAACGACCAAACGGGATGGAAAATAGCCGCAAATAGATGTAATGCAACCAAATGTGATGCAAAATGACCACAAAAAGGCATAAAGCAACCAGATTGAATGCAAAATAGCCACAAAAAGACATAAAACAACTACAATATTTTGCAAAATGACCACAGAACTGCATAAAACAACCAAAATGTGAAACTAAATGAAGACAAAAAGACATAAAACAACCAAAATTAGATCCAAAACCCACACAAAAAAGTATAAACCAACTATAATGTTGCAAAACAGCCCCAAAAAGATGTACAACAACCAAATTTGGTACAAAATAGCCAATGAAAGACAAAACAGCCAAAATATGATGCAAAACAACCATTAAACAGCCGTAAAACAATGAATATTTGATGCAAGATGAAAACAAAAGGACATTGAACAACCAAATGTGATGCAAAATAGCCATAAAAAGCCGTAAAATAACCAAATGGGATGAAAAATAGTCACAAAAATATAAAAAAAAACCCAACCAAACGTAACACAAAATAGCCGCAAATATACATGACAGCAAAAATATGATGCAAAATGACCACAAAAAGGCGACAACTGCCAAATTAAGATTAAAAATGACCACAAAAAGATGTAAAACAACCAAATGTGAAGCAAAATAGCCATTGATGATGATGTCACAGGTCAATTATGGCATCACTGATGATGTCACAGCCCTTTGACTATAAATCTAGGACAGGTCAGGACCTTTCTTCAGTGCGCCAGATTTTCTTCCAACGATTGGACGACAAACTGCGAACTTCTTTATTGTGGAGTACATTCTGGACTTTATTTGCATTACCATGGCACAGAGCATTCAACCAAAACGCAAAGTTAGATTCACCATCACCCCTGAACAGGCTGCTTCCAAAGCCAGTAAGCGGCCTGGATTTCACAAGAAGTTTTCTACTTTGGTAGAAAACGAACATCTCAAGGAGCGAGTTAATAACATGGACCGCCGCCTTCAACAGCTGCTCACTGAAAAGCAGCAGTTCTTCAAGTGGGCAGAGGTCAGCAAGATCAAAACCTGCAAACTAGAGGAGCTGCTGATGAAACAGAACAGGCAGATAATCCAGCTGCAAGAAAAGCTGGGGCCTGAGAGCCATAAGAACACCGAGCAAGACCAGGCCTCCTCAAAAACACCAGCTCCGGCCATGACATGGGCCAACGTGGTCAAAGGTCTGGGTAAGGCCAAACAGCCAGTCATCCTGAGTGAAGACCAGGCCTCTTCAGAGACACCAGCTCCGACCATGACGTCGGCCAATGTCGTTAAGGCTGAGGAAGAGGTGAAACAGCCGGTCATCCTGAGTGAAGACCAGGCCTCTTCAGAGACACCAGCTCCGACCATGACGTCGGCCAATGTAGTTAAGGCTGAGGAAGAGGTGAAACAGCCGGTCATCCTGAGTGAAGACCAGGCCTCTTCCCAGACCGAGACTACAACCATGAACTGGGCCGATGTCATGGAAGCTGAAGATGAGGTCAGGGAGCAGCTTAGGCTCAGAGAAGCTGAGGTTTCACAACTGAAGCTGGAGAACGAGGGTCTCTTAGCAATGCTGCAGGAGGCTAAAAACCTCCAAAGAGAACCAGATCACAAAGAAAATGAGGACCTGAAATTGCAAGTCAAATTCTTGGTGGACAAGATTAAAAGTCTGAAGGAAGAAAACAACAAACTGCAGAAGGACAAACAAGCAGTGGTAGAAAAGACTGAAAAACTGGAGGGTAAGATCCAGCTGATGAAGCGCAACAACATCCCTCAGATTGAGCTCAACAACCAGATGAAGAAGTATATTAAAACGCTCCAGACAGAAAAGATGGAGCTTGAAGGCAATTATAACCGGAGATTCGTTCAGATGAAGAATCTGGAGAAACTGCTTTTCCAAGAATCTCACAAAAATCAAAAGATTGTGAAGAGCCTTTGGTCTGCACATGAGCTGATCGCCATCAGAGAGCAGGAACTCGATCGAATCACCGGCATCAATGAAAACCTCTCAGCGACGCTCTTCAAGACTGAGGAGCTGCTGCTGGAAGCCGGCAATGAAGTCGAGGAGAAAGAAAAAGAAAAACAAGAGATTGTGACGAGCCTTAAGTCTGCACAAGAGGTGATCGCCATCAAAGACCAAGAAGTCCAACGAATCACCGACATCTATGAAAACCTCTCAGAGACGCTCTTCAAGACTGAAAAACTGCTGCTGGAATCCAGCAATGAAGTCAAGGAGAAAGATAAAGAAAATCAAGAACTGCTCAAGAAACAAAAAGAGACAGAGCTTTGGATCCAAAAGAAAAACAAAAAGACATTCTGTAAGTTTTTCAGGAGGACCAAAGACAGACAGAGCAACCAAAAACAGACTGAAGAGGTGATCGAGGAGAGAGAAGAACCACAGGAGCAGGAGAAGAAGGCAAAGAAGAAGAAGAAGAGCTTCTGGAGTTGGTTCAAGAGCAACAGGAAGGTGGAGGAGGCTGCTGGTAGCTCAGCTTAGCCTCCTCCTCCATCTCCTCACCCCTTCTGCCTCCTTCCTCCTCACCTCTCCAACATCTCTCACCTTCATCCTCTCTACTCCATCTTGTCTTTTCCCTATCCCCCCTACTCCACTTATTATTTCTTGATAATTGGTATTGTCTATTGGCTAATTAGTTCATTAGCCATTAACCTTAGTGGGCAAAAAAAAAAAAAAAGATTAAGAAAACAGAGAAGAAAGTGTCCCGTGACACTCAGACATCATAGCTAATATTAGTATTGTATAGTATTCAGTGAAACTAATCCTTTATTAGGAAGAGGCCTCACTGTAAATGACAGGTTTCTGTCAGCAAATAGCTTCTCGTGATGTTCGTTCAACAAATCGGTGATTGAGTTTCTCAATTAACCAAAAAAAAAAAAAAAAAAAACAGATATGTTGTCGACATCAGCCCTAAAAAGCCCACATTGGTTAATCCCTATTTCTGTCCATCCCCACTACCCCCTATTCCTCCTTTCCTGTCCTTTCCTTTTCCCCTCTAAAAAAAAACAAACAAAAAATAAACAAAAAATTAAAAAAAAATCATAATATTTCTGCATGTGTATCAGATCTGAAGACTTCACGTCTCATTTCAGCGTTTTCAGGTTTCTGAAGATTCTGAAAATGAACTGAATTTGATTTATTTTCAGGTGATGCTGCTTCTAAATATTCCAAGGACTATTTTCAGAGGAGACTATCTTAAATCATCAAGTTTTAAATATTTTGAAGAGGAATTTTTGAGAGTTCATTGTTTTTATGAGTCTTCACAGCTAATCTGACTTTTTACTTTTCATATTGTTGGATTTATTTTGGAGTGTTTTATGCTGTGATTAGTCCTGCTGTTTTATTCTGTACAATATGATGATTGTTCTGTACTTTTATAATATCCTGTGCAATATTATTCTGTGTACATATACTAGGAGGACATGTGCTCATCTGTATTTTTCAGTTTAAATAAAATTTGTGCAATATAGATAGCAACTTGTGCAATATTAATACTTATGTCAGCATTTTCATTTGTGAGAGAATCTGTGCAGTACCACTGGCATGTGCAATAACGTTATTCTTATTATCAGTACTTAAGTATATCTTGTATTATTTTGGTTATTTCGGTATTTTTGTACTATTTTTTCAAAATGTTTGCACTATCTTTGCTGTTGGAACAATGCAAACGTCCTCACTGCTGGATATAGAGGCTTATTTTGTCTTATCTTCTGAGACATTTATTCCAAATATTTCCACTGAATCCTGAGAGTCTAAGTGAGTCAGGAAGCATTTACAAAGATATGACCCTTCCGTGTCAAAGTGAAGACAGATTTTAACAAAATACTGTCAACAGATAAACAATATAAAAAGGTGAAATTAGTGAGTGCATCAGTATTTACCCCACTGAAACCAGGGTTCAGTCGATGCATCTTTGGCTCAATGGAAAGTTCTTTATCTTTATATTCTTGTCAAAAAAAAGAAGGAAAAGCCAAATCAAGGTGTTCCACATTAAAATAGAGAAATAAAATCAACACTGTACTTCCTCAAAGTCCCAGAGACTCACACATCCAGTTTGAAAGTAATCAGATGAACAGATAATTGAAAAACACAAGAAAGATTCTAGAACTCTGCTGTAGAACTCATCCATAATCAGTGTGTGTGTGAGTGTGAGCACAAGCTGTTGATGCAGCAGCTTCTAGTAATTCTAGATCTACATTGTGGCTTCTCCTGACACTAAAGTCTGTTTCTGTGTGTGAACATTATATGATGATATTTATAGCTTTGTGTAAATCATACTAGCTTCTTATTGGCTGAATTCTCCCTATAATTACTGTAGGATTATTTAGTGGAATCAACACTGCATCTAGAACTAGACAGTGATGTTTATTTATTCGACTGAAACGAAATATGCAACTAATTGTTATTATTATTTTCTGTTCATTACCAGTTTTGGCATAATTTAGATGGCGTATTTAAAGTAATATCTCATGTAAAACAACAAAAATATAATGCAATGTGACTACACAAAGACGTAAAACTACCAGATGTGACACAAAACAATCACAAAAAGACGTGAAACAACCAGGTATAGTCACAAAAAGGCAATAAACAACCAAAATATATTGCAAAAGAACCACAAAAACGCATAAAACAATCAAACGTGACACAAAATAGCCACAAAAAGGCATCAAACAACTAAAATATGATGCAAATTAGTCACAAAAAGACAAAAAGCAACAAAAATGTCAAACAAAATGAAGACAGAAAGACATAAAACAACCAGATGTGACACAAAATAGTCACAAAAAGGAATAAAACAATCAAAATATGATGCAAAATATTCACAAAAGGACATAAAACAACCAAAATGTGTAACAAGATGATGGCAAAAAGAAAATACTACTACTACTACTAACAATAATAATAATAATAATAATAATAATAATAATAATAATAATAATAATAATAATAATAATAATAATAATAATAATAATAATAATAATTTTTACATGTTTTAATCAGTTTATTTAAAAAAAAACTATAATCTTTTGATTAATTAGATTATTTTTTTAGATTTATTATTTTTAATAAAACTCAAATTATTTCAAATATATTTTTATGGCTTTTTTTCTCACCAACCTAATATAAACTACTCAAATATGACACACAGGAACTTTAAAGCTGATTTTTAAAAATAATTAACCGATATGTCACTAATATTTTTTGATATTACAATAATGTGCTTTGAATATTTTTAGATGTTAGAAAATAGTAATATATTTTTAATTTCATTTAGAATTTTTTTTACAGTTATTAAAATAATCTTTTAATAATTTTACAAATATATATTTAGCTTTTGAATTATATTTTTTCAGATCCTACACTAATATTTTTGGGATGTTTTAATGAACATTTTATGCAGTGAAAAGCAAAATGACTGTTCTCAAGGCTGTGCAATAGTAAGACCTAACAAAGAGAACAATTCTTTAAAAAAAAAAAAAAAAAAAACTATGGAAAATAAGAAATAATCTAATGTTTTAGAGCTGTTTTGCTTTATAAATATTATTTCCATACAACAGCCAGTCCTGTCTGCAGCATTCATGGCTGTATTGAATCTCAGTATTTCATGCAGAGAGGTTTGTTTTTTCTCATCTGAAATGTCAGCAGTAGAGCCGACCTCCACTCCGGTGTTTTGGTTGTGTGTTGGTCAGAACGTCTCCTTTTGTTTGCTAACAGATCTTTAGAGCAGCTCCTCCTGTTAGCCTGCAGGCTGTGGTTCAGAGAGAGCAGCATTTCTTCTTCAATAAGTATCAAAGATGTTCCAGGCCGCTGATCCCTGTTTCTTTTTTCTGTCTTAGTTTCATTTTTTCATTATTTTCTCCATCTAGAGGACAAATGCATTTAAAATTCTTGAAGTAGCTTCGTTTCAAATCACACATTCTGTATTTTCAGCTCTTAAATGATTGACAGAACAATAATATGTTGACTATAGAGTTTGAAGATGCACTTCTGCAACATTTTTTTTGTCGTTATCAGTTAATTTGCATGTTTTTTGTTTCACTTAAGCCAATAAACAAAATTTCCTTCTAGCTGATTGAAATTGCTTGTTATTCTTCACAGAGCAGAGAGGAGACAAGTATGGATACTATTAAAAAATGAGCAAAATGTATTGCAAAGTGACGACAAAAGACATAAAACAGTCAAAATGTGATGCAAAATAACTGCAGAAAGATGTGAAACAACCAATTGTGATGCAATATAGCCACAAAAAAGACAAAACAACTGATATGTGATGCAAAACAATGGCAAAAAGACATTAAACAACCAAATGTGACGCATGATAACCACAAAAGGATGTTAAACAACCAAAATATGAAATAAAAGGATGGCAAAATGACATAAAACACCCAACGTGATGAAAAATGACCACAAAAAGATGTAAAACAACTAAATGTGACACAGAATATATCTATATCTATATCTATAGCTATATCTATATCTACGATGTAAAACAACCAAAATATGATGCAAAACAACTGCAAAAAGATGTAAAATGGCCAAATGTAACAGATAATAGATACAAAACGACATGAAACAACCTAAATGTGACTCAAAACAACCACAAAAAGACATAAAACAACCAAATATAATGCAAAAGAACCACTACAAAACTTGAAACTACTTAAATGTGAAGCAAAATGATGACAAAAGACATAAAACACACAAAATGGGATGCAAAATGAGTGCAAAAAGATGTAAAACAACCAAAATGTGAAAAAAGTAATGATAAAGAGACATAAAACAACCAAAATATGATGCAAAACAACCGCTAAAAGACATAAAACAATCTAAATGTGAAGCAAAATGATGACAAAAAGACATGAAACAAACAAAAATGTGAGGTAAAATGACCAGAAAAAGATGTAAAACAACTAAATGTGACACAGAATAGAAACAAAATGACATGAAACAACCAAAATATGATGCAAATCAACCACAAAAGACCCTAAACAACCAAAATATGAATTAAAATGACAACAAACTGACATAAAACCACCAAAATATGATGCAAAACAACTCCAAAAAGATGTAAAACAGCCAAATGTAACACATAATAGATACAAAAAGACATAAAACAACCAAAAATTATGCAAAACAACCACAAAAGGACATAAAACAACCAAAATATGATGCAAAACAACCACTACAAGACTTGAAACTACTTAAATGTGAAGCAAAATGATGACAAAAGACATAAAACACCCAAAATATGATGCAAAACAACTGCAAAAAGATGTAAAACAACCAAATGTAACACAAAATAGATCCGAAGACATTAAACAACCAAAATCTGAAATAAAATGTTGACAGAATGACATGAAAACAATCAAAATGTGACTCAAAATGACGTTAAACAACCAAATGTGATGCAAAATAGCCTAAAAAAACTAAATATTCTTAAAAATGATCACAGAAAGTAGTTACACAACTGAAATATGAAATAAAATGATGACCAAAAGACAAAAAACAACCAAAAAGTGATGCAAAACAATGACAACCAAAGTTTATTACACTTTACTATTGCAAAAGGTCAAGAAAAGCAGCAAACTTTCAAAGTTGAGAGGTTGAAACTAAAAAATATTTAGCATTTTGGCTTGAAACATGCTAATAATTGTGCAGTTTATTGTCTAATTGACATAGTTTTTGGTTATAGTTGAGCTTTAATTGTTTTGTAAATAAACCAATTCTAACGATATTTCAAGAAAATTTCACAATATCCACCACCCCTGTTGATTTTTTCTTTCTCCCTGGTTAAATCTGGCTTCGCTTTATCACTTCCTGAACCAGTAAATCTCCTCACCGGTGCCGTTTTGTTGTTCCAGGAGTCGGCGTTGGCCCACGTGGAGCTTCCCACCACGGTGGAAACGGTGGAGGCCGCCATCAAGAAACACAAAGACTTCACCACCACCATGGAGCTCAACCTGCACCGGATCAAAGCCGTGATCGAAGCCGGAGAAAGTCTCATCAGCCAGAACAACATCTACTCCGAACGAATCCGCGAGAGGATCGACGCCCTCGCCAACAGGTACCAGAGACGTTAAAGGACAGAATACAGAGAAAAACATCAACACAAAATGATGTCCTAGATATATAAACGTACGAAGAAACAGTATGAGCATTGGGCACTTTCTAAGACCAAAAAAAGTACGTTAACAGTGTAACAAATAGCACGTTATTGCACATTATTGAGCGTTAACAGATACGTTCATAAAGACAAAAAAAAGGAAAATAATTGCTTAACTTTTTATATTTTACTCATTTTATTTCATATTTTGGTTCTTTCACATCTTTTTGCGGTTGTTATGCATCACATTTTGGATGTTTTATGTCTTTTAGGCTATTTTGTGTCACATTTAGTTGTTTTCTATCTTTTTGTCGTCATTTTATTTGACATTTTGGTTGTTTTACGTCTTTTTCTGGTTGTTTTGAGTCACATTTTGGTTGTCTTCTGTCATTTTGTCGTCATTTTATTTCATGTTTTGGTTGTTTAATGTCTTTTTGCGGGTTTTATGCATCAGATTTTGGTTGTTTTATGTCTTTATTTGGCTATTTTGTGTCACATTTAATTATTTTATATCTTTTTGTCATCATTTTGTTTCACGTTTTGGTTGTTTTGCATTTTTGCAGTCATTTTGTTTCACAGTTTGGTTGTTTTACGTCTTTTTGTGGTAATTTTGTTTCACGTTTTGGTTGTTTTCCATCTTTTTGTTGTCATTTTGGTAATTTTTTGTGTTTTTGCAGTCATTTTATTTCATATTGTGGTTGTTTTACGTGTTTTTGTGGTTGTTTTGCATCAAATTATGGTTGTTCTATGTGTTTTTGTCATCTTTTTATTTTATATTTTGATTGTTAAACGTCTTTTCGCAGCTGTTATGTGTCACATTATGTTTGTTTTAATGTCTTTTTGTGGTAATTTTGTGTCACATGAAGTTGTTTTACTTTTTTTTTGTAGTTTTGTCAGACATTTTGGTTAAAATGTATAACATAATAACAGCAAAAGCACATAAAACACCCAAAATGTCAAACAAAATGACCACAAAAAGATGTAAAACAACCAAATGTGACACAAAATAGCCCAAAAAAAACCATATAAAACAACCAAATAAGTTTACGATTACAAATATGTCTGCAACCTGTATAAAATCAGAGATGGACTCCTAAAGTAGCTACCAGCTTATAAACTCAGGTTTTGTGCGGTTTCATGAAGTCGTAGCTTCATGTTGAGATGAAAAATCCCAACAGCTGCTCAAACAATTTAAAAAGGACAATAGCAGCTAAAGAATTTAGAGCAAAGCGACTCAAACGTATGAACGAAACAAAAGACTGAAAACAGAAGGTGATACCTGACCATGAAATCTGTATGAAGTGTGTGTGTGTGTGTGTGTGTGTGTGTGTGTGTGTGTGTGTGTGTGTGTGTGTGTGTGTGTGTGTGTGTGTGTGTGTGTGTGAACAATAGCAACGAGGGGAACCATATGGTTTTTAGATTAAATTTACATAAATTAACACGTCAAACGTTTATTTTTCTCCCACAGCGGACAGATAAATGAACACAGCAACAACACAGTTATTTGTATGTATTCAGGTTGTGTAATAAATCATTTTGCTGTTCTTTCCCTAAGATCGGTTTTGATGAACAAATAAACAGTGTCTGGTCTTGTTGATGACAAAAAGACATAAAACACCCAAAATGTGATGCATAACAACCTCAAAAAGACATTCAACAACCAAAATATAAAAGAAAATGATGACAAAAGGACAT
Source organism: Amphiprion ocellaris (assembly GCF_022539595.1). NCBI lineage: Eukaryota > Metazoa > Chordata > Actinopteri > Pomacentridae > Amphiprion > Amphiprion ocellaris. Next base: position 32,881,218 of record NC_072772.1, read on the forward strand.
AAAACTACCAATATGTGATGCAAATTGAAACTAATAAGACATAAAACAACCAAAATGTCAAACAAAATAATGCAGAAAGATGTAAAACAACCAAAAAGTCAAACAAAATGATAACAAAAAGATGACAAACAACTAAATGTGACACAAAATAGCCAAAAAAAGACATAAAACAATCAAACTGTGATACATAACAACCACAGGAAGACGTTAAACAACCAGAATATGAATTAAAATGATGACAAAATGACATAAAACAACCAAATGTGATGCAAAATGACCGCAAAAAGTCACAAAACAGACAAAAAGATGTAAAACAACCAAAATGTGAAACAAAATGATGACAAAACATGTAAAACAAATGTGACACAAAATAGCCAAAAAAAGACATAAAACAACCAAAATGTATAAAAATATAACAGCAAAAAGGCATAAATCAATCAAAATGTGAAACAAAATTACCACAAAATGACATAAAACAACCACAATGTCAAGTGTTGTCTGTTTTCTGCAAATATTAGTTGTAAACATGCATATTTTAGCAGCATTTACTCTCATTTCTCTCTGAAAATGTAAAATATTCAGTCTATAATTAGAGCTTTGATACCAGAGACCTGATGTCTGAATATATATGATGCATAAATAGAAGATTTTTATGGATTTAGTCTTAAATTGTGAATCTAAAAGTATATTCTTTTATTTTCTATGCTTCACTTACATAAATGTGTAATCATTAAAGCAATTTATGCCCTTTTTTCAAAAAAACACCCACAAAAACGCTGCTCACCTGCAGGTGTTTTGGATTTAAATTATCTATTCAAAGCAGAATATGATGAGAAAACAACATTTAATTGTCACACATGCATCTAAATGTGTTCTAACTGTGTAAATTCTAGGTATTGTAGGTTGAAACTAACAGTAAAATGTGTCTGATTTCAGGGGAAACCAGAACAGAGAACTGGCCCAGCAGTGGCTGGAGAAGCTCAACGACCAGTGGGAGCTTCAGAGGTTCCTGCAGGACTGTCACGAGGTAGGACGATGAAACGCTGAGGAATTCAGTCAGTTTAACAGCTGAAAGGGGGGAAAATAAGAGGATGGGGGTCTGTTTTAATGTTACAGAGTTTCCTGGCCCAGGAATGATCTCAGAACGCTGATCCTCCTGTAGCTGAGGAGAGGAATTTGAAGGGAAAGAAATCTATAATCTAGAAAATTCTACACTTTTTGCTCCATCAATAGCGATCAGTGTGGTTTGCTCCAAACTTTAAATGATTGTAGTAAGAAAAAGGCAAACTTGTGGGGTTTGGCTTAGCAGCTGAAAGTTAAAATAGCTGTGAATGTGAGCATAAATATAAATATTTCCCCTGTAAGATTGAGGTAAATTATTATCAGTTATTGCTGGTTAGTTAATATGACAATGATTGTACTGTTTAGTTAAAAATAATACAAAGTACACACTGTATAGGGTATAAAAAAATATATATATGTAAGGTAATATATAATAATATAATATAATATAATATAATATAATATAATATAATATAATATAATATAATATAATATAATATAATATAATATAATATAATATAATATAATATAATATAATATAATATGTTAAACAATAGTGGGACACTCAAATGTTCAAAAACTGAATAAACACTGAAAATAGCTGTAAAATAATGATATTTTTAGCTGATTTAAATACAGTAAAACACTTTAATTTTACAGTCCCACATTACGAGGAACAAAATCCTCCTTGTATAAGTACATTATGTCCAGATTTTGGCCATTTTTTTTTTGTTTTTTCTTTTTGTCAGCAAGTAAATTAAACCTTTTTTTCTGTGATTTTACTAGTTTTTATCTGTAATTTAACAAAGCGGGAATAATCTGTGGAATAGTAATAAATTGTTTCCTAAAAAAACTACAGTTAAAAACGTTAAAAATAATAGTAATTTTTTTATGTGTGTTGTACAGTTTTGACCTTTTTTACAGTCAGCATATAAATTTATACAAATTTTTCTGTGATTTTAGAAAGCATCTATAATTGAACTAAATGGGGTAAATCTGTAAAATAACAGTGAAAATTATTTATTATTTTAAAATTCTTAATATACAATCCAATCCTATTTTTTCTTTCCAATAACAACAAAACCTATTAAAACTAAAATTATATTTGTGCTAATTTCAATACTTTTTTAATGGGTGAATTTTTTTAAATGTTAAAAAAATTACATTTAAAAACTTTTTGGGGGGCATCTGGTGTAAATAAAAATAAAATAAAATTACATTCTCTAAAAAAAATACAGATTGTTGATTATTTACAGATTTGACCTATTTTTGTTTTTTTACTGTTAACATGTAAATAATAAAATAATATGTACACTGTAAAAACAATAAAACAAATATATAATATAATATAATATAATATAATATAATATAATATAATATAATATAATATAATATAATATAATATAATACAGGTCCTGTAAAAACAGTTTAAAAAAAAAAAAAAAAACTAAAAACAAAAAACAGCTAAAGTCTGGCAGCAAAATACATTCAATAATAATACTAGAATACTCCATTGTTCAAGTAAACACTGAAAATAGTTGCAAAAGGCTGTAAAATAATTATATTTTTAGCTTATCTAAATACAGTAAAACACTGTAATTTTAGAGTCACACATGATGAAGACCAAAATCCTTTTTTTTTTACTGTTAACATGTAAATTAATACGGTTTTATTGTGAATTTGTTGATTATCTCTCATTTAAAACAGGTAAAATGTGTAAAACAGCAGTAAATTGTTGTGTATTTTTTGCAGTGTGTAGTGGGCGTGTCTGTTTGCGTAGTAGCAGTTCATTTTCTGCTCTTCATGATCAAACTTTAATACTTGATGTGCTGCTTCTCTGACATGGTTTTGTGAGCGTCGAGCAGAACCATGTGGACGGTGAGCTGAGATAAAAATGGATTTTGACTCACCATTTACTCTCGACTCTCCTGCAGCTCTCTGCTCTCTCGCCCTGCAGAGTCACCGGCTCCTTTCTGGGCCAAAAACCTTGTTGAGTTTCAGCAACTTTCTCTCTTTGGCTGCCGTGAATAATTCAGCAGCGCAGTTCCTCATCACTAATTCAGAGGAGGAAGAGTGTATCTGGCCGTGTGCTTGGGGAGTGTGTGTGCATGTGTACGAGTGCGTGTCGGCCATATATCCCCGTGTACTCCTATGTGGGACGTCTGCAGAGGTACAGTATGCATGGGGAGTGTTTGTGGCCTATGGTGGGCGATTAACGCTGCGTCAGTGTGCAGGAACCTGAGCTCTCAGCTGGCTGAGTATGTTCCTCTGCTCAGGCTGCATCCTTGTGTTTAGCTCTGGTCACTCACCAACGCAGTTACACTGAGTTTCCTGCAAAAAAAAATCTGCACTTTGTACTCGATTCTTTGCTGAGGATTGTGGGAAGATGAATGACACACTTTAGTTCAGAGACACATTTCAATGCTGCTGAATAAATACTGCACTACCCCGAATGGCCACTAGGGGCTGGTGCTTTTAACCATCCTGTTTTACTCATTTACGGGCACCAAAGAATACTGTTTCCTTGTCTGAAAAAAATCCAAAAATTCAGCAAAAAAATTCCCCAAATTTCAGAAAATTTGCAAAACCTTCAGGAAGAAAATTTCAATAATTCCTTAAAAGTTTCCCTTAAAAGTTTTATTTTTCTAAAAAAAAATCCCCCAAATTTAGCAAGAAAATTCTTGTATTTTTTTTTTTTTTAAAATGAGTAAAAATCTTCCAAAAAAATCCTAAAAATATCTAAAGTGATTACATATATATCAGTAAAACTGCTAATATTTTCTTTTGTGAATGTTCTTAAGAAACATTTTTAACATTTCTTTTTTTCCACCAAAAAAGTTCAAAGATTTCCCAAAAATGTTGAAAATGTGGATATCAGAAGTTTCACTGTCAAAACAAATTTTTCCCTACATTTTCAAACTTTAAAACGGGTCAGTTTTGACTCACAGGACGACACGAGGGTTAACCATATAAAAGGTGCATCTTCTTGGCAGCCCAAGTGTAACTAATAATAGTGGAAATCCTCATTTACAGCAGAGATGTTGCTAAGTGGAAGCCTCTTAAATGAATCAGAACTCTGTTCATTTTACTGAACATTAACCCCCCTGTCGTCTTCATTTACAGGCACCAAAAAATATTGTTTCCTTGTCTGAAAAAAATCCAAAAATTCAGCAAAAACATTCTCCAAATTTCAGAAAATTTGCAAAACCTTCCGGAAGAAAATTCCAATAATTCCTTAAAAGTTTCCCTTCAAAGTTTTATTAATAAAAAATCCCCAAATTTGGCAAGAAAATTCTTGTAAATATTTTCAAAAAAATTGTAAAAATCTTCCAAAAAATATCTAAAGTGATTCCATATATATCTTTAAAACTTCTAATCTTCTTAAGAAACATTTTTAACATTTATTTTTTTTTCCCCAAAATGTTGAAAATGCGGACATCAGAAGTTTCACTGTGAAAATATATTTTTTTTTCCACATTTTCGAGCTTTAAAATGGGTCAGTTTTGACCCCCAGGAGGACACGAGGGTTAACACTCGAACAGGGCTGTCAGGAACTCATACTTTTTGTGGGACTAGTTACTTCATGTTCACTTCAAAATAAAAGTATGTGAAATATATGCACTTCCCGTTATTGCATTCACACGAACTTTACCAAAATAAAATCATCTGTCTTTCACTATATTTAACATATGAAGGAGTACATTTTTTAACTGTATAAATGCATGAATTTCAACATTTAAAATAAACTGTACACCTTCTGTTTACTGCTATATACAAAATTAGACACATTTTTGAGGGTTTTTTGCACTTTACTTTTTGAATTTGTGTATTCTTTAATTAGGTATTTAAGTTTGATTTGGTTTTGTTGCTGGACTCTCATTGTCCACATCAGGAAGTCTTCACTGGTTTTGCTTCAGTAATGTCCAAGTCCATATATTAAAAAAAAAAAAAAAAAGAAAAGCAGCACATTTTCTCCTCCTCTCTTATATAATCGTTAAAGCCCCTCATCAGCCTGCCTGCTCCACTCTGTCCACGTTACGACTCTGTCTTCAGGACAAAAGGGGACTGAAGAAGTGACCTCGGTTGGAAATCATTCTGTAGCTTTTTAGCTGCTTTCACCTCTTGGTCTGCTTAAAGAAAAGAGCAGGTTTGTGCCTAAAGGCTGAGTCGCTAAGCACACATAGATGTGACACATGTTAAGTCGCTCTATAGGAGTGGTGCTGCCTTTAATCTGTCTGGTAGACTTCCTGTATGCTGAGGATGAACAAACAACACTGTTCCTGAAACCTCCTCATGTGGGATTTGCAGTTATTGTGCATTAGTTCACTTTATTGAAGTCAAATACGGTGCGATTAAGGTACCTCCACAGAAAAACCCTGGAAAACCCTAAAATGCTAATATATTCCTGTCAGTGTGTGTGGTAGATGCTAAATTTGCTTTGCCAACTCAATCATGTAGGACAGGAGTGTCAAACATGCGGCCCGCGGGCCAAAACCGGCCCTCCAGAGGGTCCAATCAGGCCCGCTGGATTTACTTTGTAAAGTGTGAAAATTACAGAGAAGACAGTAACTGCTGATTGTAAAGTTGTAAAACTATAAATTTAAATAATTTCTAAACAATGACAAGTTGTTCTGATCATAAAGTAAAATATTGTATTACTAGTTGTTCTTTTGTCATTTTGTGTCTCATTTTTTGTAATATTTTGTCTTGTTTTTGGTCTTTTTTTGTCTGACTTTTGTCTCATTTTTTGTCGTTAATCTCATGTTTTTATCGTTTTCTGTGTCCTGCTTTTGTCATTTTGTGTCTCATTTTTGTAATACAGTATGTCCCAAAAAAACTGACATCATTTGAGATGTCCAGATAGGAGTAACTACATGGTCAGGAGAAATGATGCTTAATAGGATTTATTTTGGACATAAAATGTTTATATGTCCAAAATAAAATGTTATTCTACAAATTTCAAATGAAAAATTCTGGGGGATGATAATTTTATAATGTTCCAAAGTTATTACAAATGTTCAGTGCTTCTGAAACTTGTGAAACTGCTGGCCATCCAGATCCTTTTTTCCGACACAATCAGCCTTCCTCTTGAAACTTCTTATGCCATGTCCAAATTTGCTTTCCTATTGCCATTTGTTTATGAAATTTTCTTTCAAAGTCACGTTGCACATTCACATTTGACTGAGTGTGAGCGTACTTCAATATACAGAACGCCTTTTCTGTTGCAGTAAACGCCTCTATTCCTGAAAGCAGAAAAATAAAAATGATTACACTTTTTGAGCAACAAGAGCAAACAAATTTTAAACAAATTACTTCGGTGATGAAATGATGTCAGATTTTTTTGGGACACCTTGTATTTTGTCTTGTTTTTGGTCTTTTTAGTCTGACTTTTGTCCAATTTTTTTGTCGTTCGTTTCATATTTTTGTCGTTTTCTGTATCCTCTATGTCTCGTTTGTGTCCTTTGTCTAATTTTTTTTGTCATTTTGTTAAATCCTTAATAAATCCGTGGATCCAGACTATAAGCTGCATCTCTGCCAAAATCTACTCACTTGGTCCTTGTGTCATTTCTGACCTTCCCTGAAAATTTCATCCAAATCTGTTAGTCTGTTTTTGAGTAACGTTGCTAACAGACAGACAGACAGACAGACAGACAGACAGACAGACAGACAGACAGACAGACAAACCAACGCTGATCGTCACAACTCCGCCTAGGCTCCACCTCTTTGGTGGAGTAATGATACAGAAACTCATAAAAATGGCAAAAATTGGCCTCGCTAATTGATAATCGGTCGACTCCTACTTCAAATGAACTGTTTCGTTCGAACACCGAAGCTCAAAAATGCCTGAAGAGACAGACTTGAATAGTCGAGATATTATCAAAATTGTCGATGATTTTCTTTGATTAATAAGAATATTTTTTGTATTGTTTATTTTTATTTACTTCACATTTTTGCCTATTTATCTGTGTTTATGGTGGTGGGAACTGTGCACTTTCTATTCTATTCTATTCTATTCTATTCTATTCTAATGGACCTTTCTAGTCAACCACCTTCATGCAGTGGTGTTTTCCCGATGTGCGCTTTTTTTTGTCGGACTAAAACCGCGAGAAGGCAGCGTGATGACGAAATCGGGTGACGTGACGACGACTAAGGCCGTCCCTCCTCTCCCTCCTCCCTGCTTACGTCAGACCTCTCCCCTCCCTCCCCTCCTCCTCCCCTCCATCCATCCCTCCATTCATTCATCCCTCTCCTCCTCTCCCCTCGTTCAGTTCGTTTACGCTCTGGAGGGGGCGTCGGGCCGTGACCCTCCGTGACCTCCGTGTGAATCCGTGGGACCGAAACCCGGCCGAGTAAATCTATCAAACCCCGATTCTCTTTTCTTTCCAACTGCTTCTTCTTCTTCTCTCTCTCTTTCCTCCCTGCTTCACCACTGCAGCAGCAGTCAGGGAGGCAGGATGGAGATGGAGAGTACAGCTGCAGCAGGGAGGGGAGAGATAAAACAAAAAGGCAGCCGTGGAGGAGTTGTTAGCTTCTAGGAGTGTCGGTTAAAGCAAAAAAACAATAAAACCCCTTCATCCCCTTCACATCCATCCGTCTGAACCCCACCTCCCTCCCCCTCCTCCACCTTCAGCATCATTAGCTGTGACCGGTGAGCCTGGAGGCAGCATCCCCCCTCTCCAAAAAAAAAAAAAAAAGATCCAAATCCCAGGCTCCTCCTCCCTCTTCGTCCTCCTCCTCCTCCTCCTCTCCATCTCTTCTCCGGCTGCTTTTCCATTCGTCCTCTCGCTGAAGGTGTGAGGCAGGAGGGGAGGAGCGTCTGTGCACCGGCTCAGCTGCCTGCCATTTTATTGTTTTGGGGAGGAGGGAAGGTTTTTTTTTTCATCTTCCTCTTCGTCGTCGTCGTCTCCCAGTCATCCTCCCCCGCCCTCCTCTTCCTCCTCCTCCTCCTCCTCCTCCTCAGCAACACAGCAGAGAGAGAGAGAGAGAGAGAGAGAGAGAGGGAGGCAGCGAAGGCAGTTTCAAGTCTCCAGTCTGTCTCTTCCCTCCAGTATTGTTGTTATTTATCCTCCTGCATTTTTTCCTCTCACCTTTTTTTTTGTCGTTTTTTGCGTCACCGCCTTGGCTCTTTTTTCCCTCGCTCTTCCATCCATCCTTCCTTCCTTCCTTCCTCTCTCCACCCGGCTCTGCGGTTGAATATCGGTCTCTTACATGTGTGTGACGGCAGACCGGCGAGGATGCGGATACCAGCGGCTGCCACAACCCCGCGGGCCGTTCCCGTTAAACGCTGCCGGTAAAACGGGTCATTATTCGCCGTTGTGGTTGAGGGAGGGATGAGGATGATGGACAGGGGGGAAGACGAAGGATGCTGACCTGAATATTTTCGCCGTGAGGTTTGCCATCCTCCGGGGCTGGAGGTGTGCGTGGGCATGTGTTGACGCCGCGGACGCCGCCGTGTTGTGTTGCACATGTGAATCCTCGCCGCCATGCTTGTTGGTACACGTGTGTCTTGCCTCCATGTGCCCGCTATGCGTCATTAAATATTCGTGTGTGCGTTTGACCTTGTGTTTTCTCGCTGTCTTTCGTTTACGTCTTTGCACAGAAGCTGCTGAAAACACGTGTGTCTCATGCTTCACCACGAGGTGATCTGTCTCTCCAGAACAGGTATTTACAGTGTTGTCTCCCTCTCTGCTTCTGTCACCCAGCTGGGGGACTGGGTGTGTGAGAAGATGCTGATGGCGAGGGACAGCAGCCGAGACGAGACCCAGAAGCTTCACAAGAAATGGCTGAAGCACCAGGCGTTCATGGCCGAGCTGGCCCAGAACAAGGAATGGCTGGACAAGATTGAGAAGGTGAGTGTTCGCTGGTTGTTCTCTCGCTTGGACTCATTCTGGGTTTTAGCTCATTGGAGTGAGACAGAATGCAGCTGTGGACAGTGGAGTGGTTATTTTTGGTGTGTTTTACCATGTAGTGGCTTTTGAGGATATCAGGATGGAGATATGGAGAATGAGCGACATTAAATGTTGGTTTGGAGTTGAAATCAGCCAAGTATTTTATATAGACTGGTCTACTGGAGGAACACTACATATAAGAAACAAGTGGCTCGTATTACGTAATAATAGATCGTCATTGTTGGTTGACATGCTACAAGTTCTTTCGAAACCTCACGTATGAAAGTGAACTCTTGCAGTGTTTGCCATTTTTCTACTACAGTTTAACTCTCTGAACCCCATAACCCATTGGCAGGGTTTAACGTCATTTTGTATTTACAAAATCACCAAAATTCCACCATTTATTAGAGCTAGAAACTGTAAGAATAGAAAGAATTCTACTAAATCTGATAGTCCTTGAACTGCTCATCTATTTTTCTTGGAACATTTAACCAAATCCAAGCTTAAAATCACTATTTTTCATTAAAATGACTTATTTTATGTGCTTTTATTTTATAATATCCCCAAAAAAAGGCATTTTTACCCAACCAGATTATGTAAAAAACAAGAAATTCTGCTTTCGTGACTGGTAAACTAGCTCAAAACCATGTTGTTCGTGTTGACAAGAAATTTTGCCTTCCTTTATGCAACTGAGAAATGAGTAGCAACTAGATTTAAACCATGTTGTCTTGACAAAATCACCAAAGTTACACCAGAAAGTGTAAAAACAGAAGAAAGTCTGCCGAATCTGATGGTCCTTGAACTATTCATCTACAGTTTGCTATTTTTCTGGGGAAACTTAACCAAATCCAAGCTTAAAATCACTTTATTTCATGAAAATGACTTTATTTTATGTGCTTCATTTAGTAATTTCCCAAAAATATAGCATTTATCAGAGCTAGCAACTGTAAAAACAGGTTTCACCACCTTAAATATGAGTAATTATTGTTTTACCTTGTCTTATTTTATAGCAAACTGGGTTTCTTTTGGTTATCGGATGGTAAGTGAGACCAAAAAGCATTTGGGTTGACAAATTTTTTTGCTATTTCTGACATTTTATCAACCAATAGTTGAAGGACAGAAAATAATCTTTGATAATTGCACAATTTGTTGGTTCCAGCTCCTGAAATATGAGAAAGTGTAGTTTGCATTGTCTTATAATATAGTAAACAGGACTTTAGGAGAGTTGGTAAGAATGTTGGCTTCACAAAAATTGCCAAAATACGCCATTTATCAGGGCGAGCAACAGTAAAAAACAGGTTTCACCTCCTTAAATAAGAGAAATTGTAGCTTTACCTTGTCTTACATTGTAGTAAACTGAGTTTCTTTGGGTTTTTGGATAGTTAGCAAGACAAAATACAATTGGTGATGACTGAATTTTTTTGCCATTTCTGACATTTTATCCAGCAGTAGTTGAAAGACAGAAAATTATACAGCAGCGTGATTGATAATTGCACTTTTTGTTGGTTCCAGCTCCTGAAATGTGAGAAATTGTAGCTTTGTCTTGTCTTATGAATAAAAGTGTGAGTTTTCGTGGAAAACATGAAATTGCCTTTGTGACCCCACACTTTTAGACGGTAGTGTAAGATAAACTTTTAAATTTACCTGTTACAGCAGCTAGATACAAATGAGGTACAGAAGAATAATTACAGAAAGTACAATAAGACTAAAAATAAACACATAATGAAGGTATAATAAAGACAATGTACAAAGCATAATGAATTTACATCTAGATGTGACATGAATTGAGTGGATACATGTGAGGAAATGTAGTTTTTGGCTCAAAGTTGAGCAGAAAATATATAAAATATGATAAAATACTCAGTGCTGTGTTGTTGTTTAATGGAAAAAGCCAATTAAAGTCAACTTGACCATGAAGTTTGATCCAGATTCTACCTGCTAGCAGAACAAATTTAGATATGGAGTGGGTTTGGAGTGGACACATGGACGCTGATGGGCCCATATGGGCTGTTTGTAGAAAATCAGAAGTGTGACTGTTTGGTTAGCAGGCTGTAATTCTCTCTGATGGAGGTTATGGGATAAACAAATGCTGGCAGTACATCTGTTCTGAGGAAAGCCAGAGAGCTGCTGTGTTTCTGATGAAGCAACGCTACATTTCTTACTGTACAGCTTTATGTCACCAGCTGATTGGTGGATTTCAGTCGTAAAAACTCCCGTCGTACTACGGTGATGGTGCACACAGCTGACTGTGGCCCGGTGGCTCCATCCTCTGCAGTCTTATCGTGGGCAGGGCTGAACTCCCCTGATAGCAGCGCAGTGAATGAAGCCAACAAGCTGCACCGTTATCTGTGTACATGGTGTTCTGTAACACAGCTTCTGACCTGGTGAGAGTACAGCTGGACATGGATTATTAGTTGAAAAACAGGAGATTAATCAGAGAAAATTGTAGCTTTTCCTTGTCTCATGTTATAGTTAACTGGACTTCTTTGGGTTTTTAGACAGTTAGTGAGACAAAAAAGCAATTGGTGATGATGGATATTTTGCTATTTCTGACATTTTATCAACTAATATCAACCAACATTAATCTGTTGGTTCTAGCTCCTGAAATATGAGAAAATGTAGTTTGTCTGGTCTTATATTATAGTAAACAGGACTTTTGGAGAGTTGGGAAGAATGTTGTCTTCACAAAATCACCAAAATACACCATTTATCAGGGCTAGCAACTGCAAAACATGTTTCGCCTCCTTAAATATGAGTTATTGTAACTTTGAATTGTCTTATATTATAGAAAACTGAATTTCTTTGGAGTGTTGTTAAGATTGAACCCCAAAACCCATCAGCAGCTTTTAAAGCTATGTTGTCTTTACAAATCACAAAAAATACACAGTTTACCAAAGTTAAAAACTGTAAAAACAGGTTTCACCTCCTTAAATATAAGTAACTGTAGCTGCACCTCGTCTTACGTCGTAATAAACTGGATTTTTTTGGGTTCTTGGATGGTTAGTGAGATCAAAAAGCATTTGGGTTGACTGATTTCTTTTGCTATTTCTGACATTTTATCAACCAATAGTTGATAGACAGAAAAATTAATCAACAACGTCTTTGATAATTGTGCAGTTTGTTGGTTCCAACTCCTGAAATACGAGAATAGGTAGTTTGCCTGGTCTTATATTACAATTAGCTGTACTTCTTTAGGTTTTTAGACAGTTAGTGAGACAAAAAAGCAATTGGTAATGACTGATCTTTTTTGCCATTTCTGACATTTTATCAACTAATGTCAACCAGCGTCTTTGATAACTGTACAATTTGTTGGTTCCAGCTCCTGAAATATGAGAAAATGTAGTTTGTCTTGTCTTATATTACAATAAACTGGACTTTAGGAGAGTTGATAAGAATGTTGTCTTCACAAAATCACCAAAATACTCCATTTATCAGGGCTAACAACTGTACAAACAGGTTTCACCTCCTTAAATATGAGTAATTATAGCATTACCTTGTCTTATATTATAGCAAACTGGATTTGTTTGGGTTTTTGAATGGTTAGTGAGACCAAAAAGCATGTGGGTTGACTGATTATTTTGCTATTTCTGACATCTTGTCAACCAATAGATGAAGAACAAAAAGTTAATCTTTGATAATTGCATAATTTTTTGGTTCCAGCTCCTGAAATATGAGAAAATGTAGTTTACCTTGTCTTATATTGTATTAAACTAGACTTTTGGAGAGTTGGTAAGACTGAACTCCAAAACCCATCGGCAGCTTTTAAAGCCATGTTTTCTTTACAAAATCACAAAAAAATACACAATTTATCAGCGGTAGCAACTGTAAAAACAGGTTGCAGCTTCTTAAATATGAGTGATTGTAGCTTTACCTTGTCTTACGTTGTAGTAAACTGGATTTCTTTGGGTTTTTGGATGGTTGACATAAAAGTGACACAAAAAAGCATTTGTGTTTACAGATTTTTTGCTATTTCTGACACTTTATGAATCAACCAACTGATCAGTATTTGAAAACCAATTATTAGTTGAAAGACAGAAAATTAATCAGGAACTTTTGTGATATTTGCACCATTTGTTGGTTCCAGCTCCTTAAATATAAGAATTTGCAACTTTACCTTGTCTTGTGTTGCAGTAAAGTGGATTTTTTTCAGGTTTTGGGCTGTTTATGAGACGAAACAGCAGTTGGTGATGACAGATTTTTTGCTATTTCTGACATTTTTTGACTCAACCAACTGGTCAGTGTCTCAAATATAATTGGCAGATTAAAAGCAGAGTGAATAAAGCCAACAAACAGCACTGTTATCTGTGTACATACTGTTCTGTAGAAAGGAAAAAATGAGGCCACAGCTGAAATGAATAGTTGATTATTTGTTGAAAGACAGAAAATTAATCAGCTATTTCTTTGATAATTGGATGATTTGATGGTTTCAGCTCCTTTATATATGAGAAACTGCAGCTTGGCCTTGTTTTATATTATAATAAACTGGTTTACAGCCGGCTGCACAGTGGTGTAGTGGTTAGCACTTTCACCTTGCAGCAAGAAGGTCCCTGGTTCGCGTCCCGGCTTTCCCGGGATCTTTCTGCATGGAGTTTGCATGTTCTCCCTGTGCATGCGTGGGTTTTCTCCGGGTACTCCGGCTTCCTCCCACAGTCCAAAAATATGCTGAGGTTAATTGATTACTCTAAATTGCCCGTAGGTGTGAATGTGAGAGTGATTGTTTGTCTCTGTATGTAGCCTTGTGACAGACTGGTGACCTGTCTAGGGTGTCCCCTGCCTTCACCTGAGTCAGCTGGGATAGACTCCAGCCCCCCCATGACCCTAGTGAGGATTAAGTGGTGTATAGATAATGGAAGGATAATGGATGGTTTACAGCCTGCTGTCTTTACAAAATCACCAAAATGTATGATTAATCATTTATCAAAGCCAGAAACTGTAAAAACAGAGAGAATCCTACGAAATCTGGCTGCCCTTGTGCTATTTATCTGTTACCTGTTGTTTTCTTGGAAACCTTAACTAAATCTAAGCTTAAAATCACAATTATGCATACCTCATTTAAAAACTCCCCAGCAATAAACCATTTGCTCTAACAAAATTCTATAAAATGGCAAAAATTTTGTATTTCTCTGCGCAGATGTGAAACCAGGAATGACTCAACTGTGATCAACAGTCACATGTCAAAAAATCAGGGACTTTTTGGTTGTCATCTTGTTTTTTTCCAAATATTCTGTGCGAAATTTTAGCTTTGCATTTTTATCTTACCTTTTTTTGGGAAAGAAAAATCAACAATTTATGACTCAACCAACTGCTCAGTGTTTAAAATGTAATTTGCAGATTAATTAACAGTGAAAATAACTCTTAATTGCAGCCCTAGCTGAGACTATATTTGGTTTGACACAGCTGTAATACTTCAACCAGCTTAAATAAAATGCATTAGCTTGTACTGGCCAGTGTGTAAACGTAAGTAGAGCCATTAAATGTTATTTAAAAGGTTTTTATAAGGTTGTACATCATCTCTCTGCCCTTGTCCAGTCAGCTGATCACTGGAACATTGTGGTTTATGGCTGCAGAGTTGGAATTTAAGCCGTTCATTATCAGCGATTGCTTTCATCTTCTCTAGAGAGTGCTGGGATGTCGGTGTGTGTGAGGAAACATATGTGTGTAGCCGTGTTAGCATGTATGTTCACATGCTAATATACTGTGGGTTTATGATGTGGGGGCATCGGCTGGCTGATGTGTAATTATATGCAGTGATGGGATGTGGAGGGTGCAGCACTGGATGGTCTCACATTATACATTCATAGGTCATATGCTCATCTGGAGGAAGAGAAATAAGAAATAGAGGACGGGAGGAGGAGAAATGTGAGTTTATTTTCCATTTTGCATTAATTTTCTGCAAATATAGAATGTTAAACGTTTGACAACACACAAAAAGTGGCGTAAAATCTGATATTATGTCATTATTTGCATATATAATATAAATAACCAACATTATTGCTTTGGAGGATAATTCAAATGTAGCTTTAGTTTTCTGAGATGTTGTGTTTTTAGAAGATCTGTTCACCTGCGGCTCCAGAAATATCACATATGCTGTTGCTGTTGATTTACAAAGGAGCCCATTGTCTTGTTTTACGCCCACGAGCTGAGTATCAGAATAATGCTAAGTGCATTTCTTTGTTTTCGTTTTCAGATGAAAGTATGTAATTTGGCTGACAGTAAGGAACAGTAACAGCCTATACGACAAACAGCACAGAAAACATCAAATAGTCTTCGTTCTCGGTGGGTTTTATCGAATTATATTGAAATTAAACACTGTTAAATGTGCTTTTTAAAATATCTGATAATAAAATTAACCCCAGAGCAACTTCAGATTGTAGGCAACTAAATCAGATTTATAATGAGTACAGAGATTTCTGTTTAGGCTGTTTTAACTTAAGCATTGAGTCCTTCCGCTCCTAACCAACATGCATTCAAACCTCCCTCAAACGCCAAAGTAAAAGCACATTCGTATAATAGTGTGTCCACAAAAATAGAGGAAAAAAATGGTTTGGTTAGTTGGAAGCTGACTGTTACCTTACTACGAGGAAACTAAAATTTGTTGGTAAAAATTACAGAGTTGCAACATGTAGATACAGTCTAAAGACTTTCACATTTCATTCATTAATTTGGACTTTTTCCACTAAAAATCAATCAAAAATGAGGCTAAAGCAGAAATGAATAGTCAGTTATTGAAAGACAGAAAATTAATCAGCAATTTCTTTGATAATTGCATGATTTGATGGTTTCAGCTTCTTTATATATGAGAAATTGTAGCTGTGCCTTATAACAGACTAGTTTAAAGCCATGTTGTCTTTACAAAATCACCAAAATGACATCATTTGCCAGTGGTAAAAACTGTAATCAGAGCTAGAAACTGTAAAACAGAGAGAATTTAACTAAATCTGTCCTTGAACTACTCATCTGTAATTCTTGGGGAAACTGAACCAAATCTAAGCTTAAAATCATGACATTTTATTAAAATCGCTATATTGTGCATACATGATTTAACTGTCCTGTTGTCTTTGCTTATGAACACCCAAAAAAATACTGTTTCTTTGTCTGAAAAAAATCCAAAAATTCAGCAAAAAATTCCACAAATTTCTGAAAATTTGTAAAACCTTCAGGAAGAAAATTCCAATAATTTGAAGAAAGTTCTTGTAAATATTTTCAAAAAATTAGTAAAAATCTTCCAAAAAAATCCTAAAAATATCTAAAGTGATTACATATATCAGTAAAACTTCTAATATTTTCTTTAAGAACATTCACAAAAAATCAACCAAAATCCAGCAAATTTTTTTAAACATCTTTTTTTTCCACCAAAAAATGTTCAAAGATTTCCCAAAAATGTTGAAAATGTGGACATCAGAATTTTTTTGAGAATTGTCTGGGTGACTCCAAACTTTTGAAGGGTACATATACAGTCTAAGGACTTTCAAATTTCTTTTTATTAATTTGGACTTTTTCCACCTAAAAATCAATCTAAAGTTTAATAATTGTTGTCCAGCGGTAGCATGCAAAAATCAATACCTAAAATTCAACAATCTTTTGTGAAGCAGGACAAAATGCTGTTGTAAAAAAAAGGCCTCAGATGTTTTACACTGTTCTTGTGTTGCTCTTTAACTTCTATTCGTGTGGAAAAAAAACCCAAACAGTTTGGTCCCAAGAGAACACTTTTGGAAATTGGGGATATTGGCTCATCATTCGCTCATATTGGTTTTAGGGTTTGTGTTAAGCTAGCAGACAGAGAACATACTGATCCTGACCAGTCTAAAAGCCCTGAACTTGTTGGTTGCGTTGATGTTTCCGGTAGAAGACTGTAGTCACACCAGGCCGTCTGGCTGTTGGCAGATCGACAGGGTTTAGCTTCTGAAGTCATATGTGGCAGCCATGTTCACCCCACAAGCCTTCTCCGTGGCCGTTGCTTAGCGACGTGCAGGGTTTTTTTGCCAGTTAACATCCAGTATTTGGCTCGGCTTCATGGCGGCGCTGGTAAGGATTCGTCCTCGTTGGCGACTGGTGTTAGAAAACACAGTTCTGGCTGCGTCCCGTCGTGGCCTCGCGGTTTGATTGATTGCGTAGCTGCTGGTTGTGGTACGTCGAGTCCAAACACTCTGCATGTTGTGTCCTGGTTGTGTCTCTCTGCCGGTGTCCTCTGAGAGTCTTCAGTCTATTTCTGTTTGGGGTAAGAACACTTCTCTGCTGTGAAGGACTCTGAAGGAGCGCAAGGCCCGTTTTTAAGGGAGCGTTCACCAGCTGAGTCTGAATATCAGAGTGTATCTGGAGTGTTAAACGTTTCCCTTTAGCTTTGAAATAAATAACTGCTCAAAAAGAGTTACCTGGTCTGTTTAGTTTCAAGCGTCTGTCTTTTTTGCCTCCTCAGGCTAACATCAAGGCCAAAGCATAATAAGGGTGACTAAACCTGAATATGTAAAATGCTTCCCACATAAAATATGGTTCATGTGGGAACTAGTTTGTCTCCTGCAGTTCTGTCTGTCATTCCTAATATTTCACTGTTTTATTACTTTAATTGTCCACTAAGGTCCAGGTCTTAAAGCTTTGTTATTTATTGGTTTCCAGACTCTGTTTCAGCTTAATCTGCCTTCTAGCATAGCCGCTAGTCGTTAGCATAGCCCTGGCCACAGTGAGAGAAGCTACAATTTGCATCAGATAATTGGAAAAATGACAAATATTGGAAACGTACATTTACCTGTTTACCAAAACACAGCATTATTTACTCTGGTACAAGTTAGAAACTGCAGATGAAATTGTCTTTTTGTCCATTTCCTTTACAAGAACATCCCGTCTAACTGTTAGCAACAGCCAGAGACTCAAGATTTCACTGGTTTGAGGAGATATTTGCATTGTTAGACACCCGGATAATAGCAAACTGCAGATACACAGCTGGTTTTTCTGGTGTTAACACATATACAGTCCTAGTCCAAAGACTAATAATTGAGCTTTGTTGAATTTTAAAGGACTGCGAACAAAATCTCTAACAACAAAACTCTTGCTAAATGTGAGTTTTATTTGCTAAAAGCTAGTATAAAGCTAGATATTTAATTTTTTGTCTGTAGCTGTGAGTGCATCCTAATAAACATGACATCCTGTAAGTTGAAATAGTTCCATTAACACTCATGTATTTAAGTGTAATTTTAAGTCCAACCATTACATAGTACAGTATGTGGCACTGATTTGGGCTTTAAAAAGGAGGGAAACAGGGACAACGGGAAGAAGATCCACCACTAAGACAGGGCTTTTTACAAAGTGAAACAGGAAAGAAACCAAACAAAACTCAAGACTTGTGCTTCAGATGAATCTTTGAATAACGTCCAATAATATCACAAGTGAGTTTATCTTCAGGTTACTGGAGATGCTGGGAAACCCATTATGAATAAAACTTAATCACACATTTGTGGCTAAAGAAGTGATCCTTCAGCGACAGGGACTCCCTGGCTGACTTTCTGCGTGACTATGATGCACTTTGTGTCGTCTTGTTGTGACGTCAAGCTGCATCTGGAGCATCGTGTCTCGTCCTTCCTGTGCTTGCAGCGGTTGCTGGGCAACAGCCATAATCCCGGTGTCCTCGCCTCCCTCCTCCGTCGGTAAAGCTCATGTGTGAAGGTCATTCCTCCATCCTCTCTTTTTCCATTCAACTATTTCTGCCTCCTCCTGTTCCATCCTGTGACCCAGAAAATGATTGAGGTTCTCCGTCATATAGGAAGTTCCAGTCACTTAGACGTGTCTAAGATAAGGCGAATTAAAGAAACTTAGGTGCCTTTTAACGGCTGGCAGGACATCTTTGATCAGAGTCTGTTTATCGATCAGTCAGCTGATCTGATGGAGCAGCAAATGGTTCATCTTCAAGCCTCCTTACTGTAGATGAGACTGATTGATTCTTGCAAACACAGCTTTGCTTTTTTCCTCCAAAAAAAGAAAAGAAATCCAAAAATTCCATAGAAGTATAAAGAAGAAAAATACAGACACTAGTGAAACTAATCAGGGCTTTAAAAAGGAGGGAAACAGGACAACAGGAAGGAGTAAAAACACAAGAAACACTGTTTGAACCAGGATTTTTACAAAATAAAACAGGAAATAAACCCAAGACTATGACAATTTCTTCCTTTTTCATGTATCTCTACTGGAACAAACTAAGCTATGAGGAGTTGTGATCCATGTTAGCAATCAAAAGAGGAGGGAAACGGAGACAGTGGGAAGAAGCAAAAACATGAGATACTGCAAGGACACGGATTTTTACAGAATAAAACAGGAGATAAATCAAACAAAACGTAAGACCATGATACTTTCTTTGTTTTTCGTACATCCCTGCTGGAATAAGCTAAGCTACGAAGAGTTATGATCCACGTTAGCCATCAAAAGAGGAGGGAAACAGAGACAACAGGAAGAAGTAAAACACGAGACACTGCAAGGACAGGGATTTTTACAGAATAAAACAAGAACTAAACCAAACAAAACTCAAGATCATGATAATTTCTTTCTTTTTCATGAATCCCTGCTGGGACAAGCTAAATTTTGAGGAGTTAGCATCCATGTTAGCCACATTTAAAGCGCCTCCTCCCTAAATCTCAGTGTTTCTACAGCAGCAGGTGTGGATGTAGCGTAGTGTGGCACTCCAAATCTAATAAGCTGAGGTTAGCAGTGTTTTGAATGAGTAATGCAGAGTTTAATCAATAGCTGCAGGATGACTGGGCTTCTTTTAAACAAACCTGGATCAGATCTCCGACATAGATTGTGAATGAACCACCTGAAATACTGTGTGAAGAAACGGTAATACGAGGAAACAAACTAGACCCAGACGTAGGAATATTTTATTGTTGAGCCGCTGGTGCTGGATTCCAAAATAGAAACCAGAGTTTTTCTATTTGCGGCGCAAGAAATCGATGCACCAGTCGTCTGCTCGCCTTTTGGAAGACGTGTTGGTTGTAAAGACGAGTCCAGTCATTCTGTAATGCAACTCTGCAGCGATCGAGACCAAACACAAGCTGCTCGCCGCCGAACACGATTTGCTTCGGCTGCAGCAGATTGTATTTGAGTGTGTGGAGGAGTGTGTGAAGTGAAAATACCCTCGTCCCCAAGCAGTCGCTATTCCAGACCCAGTGGGCTCCTGATTACTGCCCCCCTTATTACTGTTAATAACTGCGATGATTAAATGGCCTCATTAACTCGTTAAGACACTTCCTCTGTGTTGGATCACATTTTAGGTTCTGATATTTCAACGAAGCTACGTCCTGATTAATCAACAAATGTATTTTAAAATTGGAACAGAGCGTCTTGTCTCACTGACCATTTTCTTTTTGTTAATAACTGTAAGTGTTTTGTCATCTCTTCTTCTATACACTATAAAAAATAAATAAAACATTTAAAATCTGGCACAAAGATGCCAGAAAAAATACACTGTGGAATAATGTGACATTTAAAATCTGTGAAAACTATGAAAATAACAACAAATATCTGTAAAATAATGCTAATTTTAGCAAATTTATATATATATATTGTTGCAGTCAACATGTAAATCCCTTCTTTTTTCCTGTGAATTTAGGGTTATGATTTTTATTTCAAATGGGTTAGAGTTAGGTTTATAAATGGTAATTTGTTCTTTTATACCATTTGACTGTAAAGTTAAATTATTTTTACTGTATTTAAATCAACCAAAAATGTAATTAATTTACAGATAGTTCCCATTATTTGAAAGAAAAATAAGATGACTTTAAATGACTTTATGACTTTATAATCCTTCATCAGGGAAATTTACGCTTTTACACATTTTAAACTTGTGTATTTTAAGGACTGACAACTTATTTTACAGATTATATGTGATAAAACAACATAAATAAAGCAGGCCAAACATATAAATAATGTCTACATCAAATTCTGTATTGTATACAAATGGTAATTTGTTGTTTTATACCATTTGACTGTAAAATTACACTATTTTTACTGGAATTAAATCAGAAAAAATATGAGTATTTTCAAGATATTTCTCATGATTTGAAAGAAAAATAAGATTAGATGATTTTATTAATTTTAAACTTGTGTATTTTGAGGACTGAAAACTTATTTTACAAATTTTTTACAGATTATATCTAGTAAAACAACAGAAAACAAGAATTTCTGTTTATATTATTCATAAAAAACAGGCCAAAATTATAAATAATGTGTACAAAATGTAAATATGTTACTGATATTTGCCATTATTTGAAAGAAAAATAAGATTAGATGACTTTATTAATTTTAAACTTGTGTATTTTGAGGACTGAAAACTTATTTTACACTTTTTTTTACTGATTATATCTAGTAAAACAACAGAAAATAAGAATTACTGTTTATGTTATCTGTAAAAATCCTGCAAAACTGTACTAAAGTTTCACATTAGAAATCTGTATTTTCTTAAATAGTCATTTATGATCGTAGAATTTTTGTTTTACTGTATTTTATTTTGCTAAAAATGTGAATTTACACATATTTGCTCTGAGTCGTTTTTAGAATTCTACAGTTTTCCACCATTTTTAACCCAGTTTTTTTTTTTTTTTTATGATTAATATTTTATTAACATTTTACAAACGTACAGACATACAGAGGCAGAATGAAGGTGAACCTATCTTACTAAACATTTGAAGTCTCGCCTAAGACAAGGTACACTGCCTATTTGCAGGAACACAAAACAAAGCAAAAAATAAAAAATAAAATTAACTAAAAAAATAAAAATAAACAAATAAAAATGTTATTTAAAAAAAAAAAATATATATATATATAAAATAAAAAATAAATAAATAAATAAAAATGAATACATAAAAAAGGAATAAATAAAATAACTAAATAAATAAATAATTTTTAAACAAACAAACAAACAAAAAAGAAAAACAAGTGACAAACAAGCCAACACACAAACAAACACAAAAACACACACATTACCCCGGTGCACTCGATCCAAGATTGACATTTAGCCACTTTACTATATTACAGTCAGCAAACCATCAATTTCATCTTAACCTTATGACAAGACACTATTGTCCTCTGTCCATATGCGCAAGGTATCTTTCCCACTTACACATATAAAGATCCACCTTATTGAGTAACCTGTATGATAGATTCTCCAGAGCAGCAAGTTTTCCTAATTGGATAAACCACATAGTGGCTGTCGGAGCAGAAGGGGACTTCCAGTTCATAACAATAAGTTTCCTACCCAACATAAGTCCAGTCTGAATCCATTCAGCATGTGAAGACGTTAAATTCTTCAATGTTCCTGGATCTCCTAATATGAACAAGTCTGGGATGAGAGGGATATTATGACCCATAATTTCATTGATATGGTCATGAACTGTTAGCCAGAATGCCTTAACGTGTGGACACCTCCACAGCATGTGCAACAGAGACCCATTGGTTTCACTGCACCTCCAACAGCCTGCATTATCCCTCAGCCCTGCTCTGTGCGACCTGGACGGAGTCCAGTAAACTCTATTCAGTATTTTGAAATGAATAAGTCTGGTTTTGAGTTCTCTCGACATTATCTTGGAGTTGCTAAGGATTGCGTTCCAAGCCTCCTCAGTGAAACTGACGTTGAGGTCTGTCTCCCATATCCGTCTGAGAGGCAACATTTTTTTAACCCAGTTTTTAACAGGATTTAGTTTTTTTCAGTGCAGTTTCTTTACTTCTGTCTTTACTTGTATTAAGTTCAGATCAGACATGAAACCCATCAGTGTTTTCTCCTATAATCCTGCGGCTTTCTGAGCTTTCTAATGCTGTCGCTAGAAAACACTCCAGGGGCTGAAAGTAGAAAAATTGAATAAAAAGTTGTGTCTTTGTCTTCCTGCAGTCAGAGTGATGCTTTTACTGCAGCAGCACTTTAAGGCAGATGGAACAACGTCTCTGTTCTGCTTCCAGCTGCACTTTCTGGAAAACGTGTCCACTTTATTAGCCAGAGGAGCTTCCTGTGTGGGTGACGACTATTCACAGGCTTTCAGCAGCAACATGAGCTCCGATACAAAAAACATCACAAACACGTTCGGGATCTTCCACTGTTTTTGGAGAAAAATACACTTCACTCAGTGGATGCAGCTACTGGAGGCAATAAAACAGACTTTTTAGAGGTTTTTCATCGCAGAAATTAAACACATAAAAGCTTAGATTCTCTCAAAGTTGCTTGCAATATGTTGCTACAAATATTATTCTATAAAATCAGCAACTTTTACTGCCAAACGGTGTAAAAGAACAAATTAAAATTTGTGAAAATGTAGATGTTTGCAGTTTTGGCCTGTTTTATTTAAAATGTAATTGAATCCTTTTTTTGGAATTTACTAAATGATAACTTAATAAAACTAAGAAAATCAGTAAATTACCAGTTCAGAATCTTTAAGATACAGAATTTTCTTTTGAATAATGGCACATATCTGTCAAATGATATTTTTGCTGATCTAAATACAGTAAAAATTGTGTAATTTAATATTCCATTAGAACGAATTACCATTTGTAAAAATACAGATGTTTAATGTGGACATTATTTACAGTTTTGTCTTGTTTTTTTAGAGTTAACATCTAATGAAATCTCCTTTTTTGTAATTTGATAAAGCAAAAAAAATCAATAAATTAACAGATAAAAATTTATTTACTATTTTAAATCTTTAAGATACAGAATTTTCTTTGCAATTTAGACAAATATCTGTAAAATAATGATAATTTTTACTGATTTAAATATATTAAATATATTATTATTGCAGTAAAATTGTGTAATTGAATGTTATATAAGAACAATTCACCATTTATTTTTTTTACGTTTATTAGATGTTATCTGAAATTTAATATAAGAAAAAAAATCAGTAAATTAATATTTGACAAAATGATTTACGATTTTAAATCTTTAAAATACACAATTGTCTCTAATAATGTCACGTGAGTCAAATAATGATCTTTTTTGCAGTAAAAATTGTGTAATTTAACATTATAATAGAAGAAATTACCCTTTGTAAAAATACCAAAGTTTAATGTGGACATTATTTACAGTTTTGTCTTGTTTTTAGAGTTAAAATGTGATTAAATCCTCCTATTTGTAATTTAATAAAAAGAAAATCGGTAAATTAACAGTTAAGATATTATTAATCTTTTTATTTCTTAAGTTTCTTTCAAATAATGGAAAATATCTGTAAAATAGTTCTATTTTTGCAGTAAAAATGGTGTAATTTAATATTAGATAAATAGCGTTATTATTAGAGTTTTGGTTTGTTTTTTAGAGTTAACATGTAAATAAATACCTTTTATTGTGATTATACTAGTTATTAGTTAGAACTGAATAAAGATAATGTGATTCATCATCCATTTATCATTCAGGAAGCCCACAACACTCTGATGTTACAATTTTTATGTACAAAATTATAATAATTTAGCTCGCAACTATAAACATAAAACTGTTTTAGGTGACATTGATAATTTAGACTTACCTGTGCCTTTTATTTTGAAATCTGACCTAATATTGTGCATTCCTATAATTTAAATGCAGCGTTTAAGGGGAAATTGTTGGTTTTTGTCATTTATTTTGCACCAGGCTGCTATTTTCTCATTTATATCCACTTTTTGGAGATTTTTCTCAGCCTGGTTCTGCCGTTTGCTCATTTTAACCGCTTTAAATGTGTACTCCAATCATTTTTTTTATTGTGCCTCCATGAATTTAGGCGACTTACCAGAGAGGGATTAATAAAAATGAATGGTTAAACTCAATACTACAAAGACACAGATACTCTAACCTTTACTTTCTAGTGTGCATCAAGCTGCTAAACACTAGATGCTTTAGTTTTTTGCAGCTCCATGTCTTGCTTGACACAGACTTCCTGTTTAAAGTACTCGTCCCGATGAGTAATTACACTTGGTGTTTGAATGCAGCTAAACTTTCGAAATAAATCCGGACATGGATCCTCCTGGTTTGTGTGAACGTTGGAGGATCTGGTCCTGCTGGAGCTGCAGGCTGAGTATCTGAGAGTGGAGCAGAGGCTCTGAGCTGGTGGGTGAAGCTGCTTCCAGCTGCCCACGCTAAAACCTCCCACTCAGCAGCAGAAACACGAGAATGAAAGCTGACGTAACGCTGGAAACCACGGAGGTGTAGCGGCTCTGCTTGTAGCTCCGCTCTGGTTGTGTGTTCATGTGGAGACAACGCAGGTTTGTGTGGATGTTTTTCAGTCAGTTTAGAGCAAAACCGCAGAAAATTCCATTTTTCTTTATTGCTGGTGCAGGAATTTCAGCCTGTAGTGTTTGTTTTTCTAATTTTAACCAGTTATCATTTGAATAATATGACAGAACTCATGTATTTTTTGATATACACAGATATTTTCCATATTTAAAAAGCAAATATTTGATCATACATCGAGTGCAAACATCGCAAAATATAAGATGCACAGGTTTCTGTCAAATAGTGGCACATATCTGTAAAATAATGACATTTTTGCTGATTTAATTGCATTAAATTAGTTTAACGTTATATTAGAACAAATTACCATTTGTAAAGATGTCAAATGTAATATTTTCAAAACAACACCAACTATAGCAGTCATTTCCAAAGTAAAGTACTGCAATATATTCCATTTTTTATTTTTATTATTATTATTATTATTATTATTATTATTATATTATTATTATTATTATTATTATTATTATTATTATTATTTTATTTATTTTTTTTTTTAAATTTTATTTTATTTTATTTTATTTTTTTTAATTTAATTTTATTTTATTTTATTTATTCATTTTTCAGTTTTGCTTGTGTAGCTGGTGCAGGAATTTCAGCCTGTAGTGTTTATTTTTCTAATTTTAGCCTGTTATAATTTCATAAATGTGACAAAAGTCAAGTCTTTTTTGGAATACACAGATATTTTCCATATTTAAGAAGCACATATTTGATCATACATGTAGTGCAAACATCTCAAAATATAAGATTCACGGGTTTCTTTCAAAAAATGGAACGTATCTGTACGATAATTATGTTTTTGTTGATTTAAATACATTAAAGAATGTTTAATTTAAAGTTATACAAGAGCACAGATGTTTAATGTGGGAATTATTTACAGTTTTGGCTGTTTTTTTTTTAATCAAAATGCAATTAAATACTTTTTTGCAATTTACTAGATGTTATCTGTAATTTAACAAAAGAAGAACACAGTTTAAGTAATTATTTACCATTTTAAATATTTAAGATACACAATTTTCTTTCAAATAATGGCAAATATCTGTAAAATAATGCCAATTTTATTGATTTAAATACAGTAAATTAGTTTACTTTAATGTCACATTAGAACAAATTACCATCTATAAAGGTATCAAATGCAGTATTTTCAAAACAACGGCAGTTATCGAAGTAATTTCAACTGTATGTTTTCCAAAATGTACTGTATATAGTACTATATATGTAGTGTTGCATGTACTATATAGTATTTTCTATGTACTATATGCAATGTAATATACTGTTACATTTTCTGAATGTTGATTTGACAAAAATAGATTTTGCAAATAAATACCAAGACATATTCTCATAATTTTAGATTTAAGAAATTACGTATGCCTTTTATTTTGAAATATCTGACCTTACATTGTGCATTTATACAGTTTAAATGCAGATTTTGAGGAAAATAGTTGTTTTTTGTCATTTAATTTGC
This sequence comes from Amphiprion ocellaris, assembly GCF_022539595.1. NCBI lineage: Eukaryota > Metazoa > Chordata > Actinopteri > Pomacentridae > Amphiprion > Amphiprion ocellaris. The sequence goes on from NC_072772.1 coordinate 32,907,856, forward strand.
ACCACACTCTTCTGCTACTATTATTTCTGTGTATATTCTTGTTTAGATTTAGGAAATTTAGACTTACATGACTTTTATTTTGAAATATCAGCCCTTATAATATGTATTTATAGACTTTAAATGCAGCTTTTTAAGGGAATTATTGGTTTCTATCATTTAATCTGCAGCACACTCTTCTACTACTTCTAGTTCTATGTATTCTTGTCCAGATTTAGGAAAGTTAGACTTATATATGACTTTTATTTTGAAATATCTGACCTAATATTGTGCATTTCTACAGTTTAAATGCATCTTTTGAGGGGAATTGTTATGTTTTGTCATCTATATTGCACCACACTGTTATTTTCTCCCTAATATCCACTTTTTGGAACTGCCTCGGTGACACCAGAGATTTTTCTGGATGGCTCCACTTTTCCTTCTTATCACATCGGTACCGTCTAGTTTCCCGTCATGAGGCGTCTCTGTGCGTCTGCAGATTCTCCTGATAACCTGAGTGAGTCAGGCAGCAGGATGTTGTGACTCAGAGATACCGTCCCGGTGAAACATCTTGGCAGAGCCTGAAATTACCACCTGCCAGGCGCCAAATGTTGCAAAATGTAGTCGCTGGCAGAGAAATGGGTCAGAAAAACAAGTTAGGATGGGAAATTAATGCTCAAAATGTGTTGGAAAGTTAAATTCTCTTACAGCGTGTGGTCAATTTGAACATTTTGAAGGTTTTAACACCCATTTTAATTATTTTTTAGCCATATTAGTGACTTGGTATTCAGTCTGCTGGTGGTTTGTCTCTTACTGACCCACTTCCTGTCAAATATCTTCACATCTATTTGGTTCAACAGCAAAAGCAACTACATTTATGTTTCCTAGAAGATGATTCAAATCTCGTTTTAGATGAACTTCCAACCTGATATTTCAGCCAATTCCAACTTTAGGTCATAATTCCTGTTTTTTCAGTGCTATAATTCATTAAAAAATATCTCAAAAACTTCAAATGTTGCCATTAAACTCAGATGTAGGGTTGTTTTCATCCATTTCATGCTTAATATCGGCATGTTAAAGTGTGAAGACTTTGTTGTATTTAGTAAAAGTCTTGTTTTTGGGGAGTGAACTAAGAGTTTTTTTTATTATTATTATTATTATTATTATTATTATTATTATTATTATTATTATTATTATTGTTATTATTATTATTATTATTTTTTTTTTTTTTAATTGCTATTATTATTGTTATTGTGATTATTATTAATACATGTTCTTTCAATTGCTGCCTTATTGCTAAGTAAATTTATTAGGATGTCTAGTAATTATAGCTTAAATAATATCATTACAACTCAACTTCATGTCAAACTGATTAGATTTAACGTCATATTTCTGTTGTTTATGGTTTTTAATGTCTTTCCTTGTTTGTTTGTTTTTAGTTTTTCCATTAAATTGTTTATCTTTCTTTATGTTTGGTTTTTTTTGACATCGTCATGTTGGTATGTAGTTAACTTCACCTCTTTTGTCTCAACATTAAGTTTTTGTTGGATTCTTTCTACATTTTTTATGCAAACACACATATTTGAAGAAATATGGCCACAGCACTGAAAGCTTTCATTTAATGAGCAGAAATATCAATAAAAATGTTGTTTTAATTATGTGAACCAATGCAAGAAGAGTTTGAGATGTTCTTGCATGTATTTTTATATTATTATTATTATTATTATTATTATTATTATTAATAATATTAATAATAATAATAATAATAATAATAATAATAATAATAATAATAATAATAATAATAATAATAATAATAATTAAAAACTTTATATGTCACATCTACACACAAAAATCACATCACACAAAACACATCTTGCAAATTTCAAAAGAAATATCAATTTTAAAAAGCAGGAAACAAACTATTTTTTTTAAAACCAATGCAGGACAAGAAAAATTGCAATATATAACAAATAAAAGATCTATAACTGACCATTCCAGTTTAGGAACGGTAAAGAGTTCACGTAAATCAAATAAAAGATGTCAAAATCAGGAAAGGCTCCTCTGGCGAAAATATGTTTTAAAAGGGATTTAAAATACATTTCTCACATCTAATGTGTTATTTATTCAAAATCTAAAGTATTAATAAATTAAATAATATTATTAGTGTATAAATAAATGTCAGACAGAACTGTCTTGTTGCAGGTTTTACTGCCGTTCTTTCCTTGTTTGTTTGTGTTTTTTCTTTGTTTACGTTGTTTTTTTGTCACTCTTTTTCTGTCCTGGACACACACAAAAAACACACGGGCTGCACGAAATGAATATCAAGTGGATGGAGGAAGGATTTTAGTGTGGGGGAGGCTGAATGGAAAATAAAAAAAAGCAGAGGAGCAGGTGAGCATAAGGGTGTGTGTGTTCTTTGGTGTGTGTGTGTGTGTGTGTGTGTGTGTGTGTGTGTGTGTGTGTGTGTGTGTGTGTGTGTGTGTGTGTGTGTGTGTTCCCTGTTGCAAAGGCAAATGATTGTGATGTCACAGGTCAATTATGGCATCACTGATGATGTCACAGCCCTTTGACTATAAATCTGGGACAGGTCAGGACCTTTGTTCAGTGCGCCGGATTTTCTTCCAACGATTGGACGACAAACTGCGAACTTCTTTATTGTGGAGTACATTCTGGACTTTATTTGCATTACCATGGCACAGAGACTTCAAGCAAAACGCAAAGTTAGCTTCACCATCACCCCTGAACAGGCTGCTTCCAAAGCCAGTAAACCGCCTGGCTTACACAAGAAGTTTTCTACTTTGTTAGAAAACGAACATCTCAAGGAGCGAGTTAATAATATGGACCGCCGCCTTCAACAGCTGCTCACTGAAAAGCAGCAAAACCTCCAAAGAGAACCAGGTCACAAAGAAAATGAGGACCTGAAATTGCAAGTCAAATTCTTGGTGGACAAGAATAAAAGTCTGAAGGAAGAAAACAACAAACTGCAGAAGGAGCGCAACATCCCTCAGACAGAGCTCAACAACCAGATGAAGTATATTAAAACGCTCCTGACAGAAAAGATGGAGCTTGAAGGCAACTATAACCGGAGATTCGTTCAGATGAAGAATCTGGAGAAACAGCTTTTCGAAGAATCTCACAAAAATCAAGAGATTCTGAAGAGCCTTGAATCTGCACATGAGCTGATCGCCATCAGAGAGCAGGAACTCGATCGAATCACCGGCATCAATGAAAACCTCTCAGCGACGCTCTTCAAGACTGAGGAGCTGCTGCTGGAAGCCGGCAATGAAGTCAAGGAGAAAGAAAAAGAAAAACAAGAGATTGTGACGAGCCTTAAGTCTGCACAAGAGGTGATCACCATCAAAGACCAAGAAGTCCAACGAATCACCGACATCAATGAAAACCTCTCAGAGACGCTCTTGAAGACTGAGAAGCTGCTGCTGGAATCCAGCAATGAAGTCAAGGAGAAAGAAAAAGAAAATCAAGTGATTGTGAAGTCTGCAGAAGAGCTGCTCGCCAAGAGAGACCAGGAAGTCCAACAAATGGCCAACATCTATGGGAACCTTTCAGAGATGCTTGGCAAGACTGAGGGGCTGCTGCAGGAAACAGAGCTTTGGATCCAAAAGAAAAACAAAAAGACATTCTGTAAGTTTTTCAGGAGGACCAAAGACCGACAGTGCAACCAAAAACAGACTGAAGAGGTGATCGAGGAGAGAGAAGAACCACAGGAGCAGGAGAAGAAGGCAAAGAAGAAGAAGAAGAGCTTCTGGAGTTGGTTCAAGAGCAACAGGAAGGTGGAGGAGGCTGCTGGTAGCTCAGCTTAGCCTCCTCCTCCATCTCCTCACCCCTTCTGCCTCCTTCCTCCTCACCTCTCCAACATCTCTCACCTTCATCCTCTCTACTCTATCTTGTCTTTTCCCTATCCCCCCTACTCCACTTATTATTTCTTGATAATTGGTATTGTCTATTGGCTAATTAGTTCATTAGCCATTAACCTTAGTGGGCAAAAAAAAAAAAAAAAAGATTAAGAAAACAGAGAAGAAAGTGTCCCGTGACACTCAGACATCATAGCTAATGTTAGTATTGTATAGTATTCAGTGAAACTAATCCTTCATTAGGAAGAGGCCTCACTGTAAATGGCAGGTTTCTGTCAGCAAATAGCTTCTCATGATGTTCGTTCAACAAATCGGTGATTGAGTTTCTCAATTAACCAAAAAAAAAAAAAAAAAAACAGATATGTTGTCGACATCAGCCCTAAAAAGCCCACATTGGTTAATCACTATTTCTGTCCATCCCCACTACCCCCTATTCCTCCTTTCCTGTCCTTTCCTTCCTTTCCTTTCCCCCTCTAAAAAAAAACAAACAAAAAATAAACAAAAAATTAAAAAAAAATCATAATATTTCTGCATGTGTATCAGATCTGAAGATTTCACGTCTCATTTCAGCGTTTTAAGGTTTCTGAAGATTCTGAAAATGAACTGAATTTGATTTATTTTCAGGTGATGCTGCTTCTAAATATTCCAAGGACTATTTTCAGAGGAGACTATCTTAAATCATCAAGTTTTAAATATTTTGAAGAGGAATTTTTGAGAGTTCATTGTTTTTATGAGTCTTCACAGCTAATCTGACTTTTTACTTTTCATATTGTTGGATTTATTTTGGAGTGTTTTATGCTGTGATTAGTCCTGCTGTTTTATTCTGTACAATATGATGATTGTTCTGTACTTTTATAATATCCTGTGCAATATTATTCTGTGTACATATACTAGGAGGACATGTGCTCATCGGTATTTTTCAGTTTAAATAAAATTTGTGCAATATAGATAACAACTTGTGCAATATTAATACTAATGTCAACATTTTCATTTGTGAGAGAATCTGTGCAGTACCACTGGCATGTGCAATAACGTTATTCTTATTATCAGTACTTAAGTATATCTTGTATTATTTTGGTTATTTCGGTATTTTTGTACTATTTTTTCAAAATGTTTGCACTATCTTTGCTGTTGGAACAATGCAAACGTCCTCACTGCTGGATATAGAGGCTTATTTTGTCTTATCTTCTGAGACATTTATTCCAAATATTTCCACTGAATCCTGAGAGTCTAAGTGAGTCAGGAAGCATTTACAAAGATATGACCCTTCCGTGTCAAAGTGAAGACAGATTTTAACAAAATACTGTCAACAGATAAACAATATAAAAAGGTGAAATTAGTGAGTGCATCAGTATTTACCCCACTGAAACCAGGGTTCAGTCGATGCATCTTTGGCTCAATGGAAAGTTCTTTATCTTTATATTCTTGTCAAAAAAAGAAGGAAAAGCCAAATCAAGGTGTTCCACATTAAAATAGAGAAATAAAATCAACACTGTACTTCCTCAAAGTCCCAGAGACTCACACATCCAGTTTGAAAGTAATCAGATGAACAGATAATTGAAAAACACAAGAAAGATTCTAGAACTCTGCTGTAGAACTCATCCATAATCAAAGTGTGTGTGTGTGTGTGTGTGTGTGTGTGTGTGTGTGTGTGTGTGTGTGTGTGTGTGTGTGTGTGTGTGTTGAGTGTCTAAAGGGGGGATCAGAGTGGGTTGAGGTACAAAAGGAGACAGAAAAAAATATGAGAAGCCGAGCAGAGAGCAGCGTGGAGGGGGGAGGGGGAGAATCGAGGGTTTTTATGAGGCATTTTATTACAACACACACACACATGCAACACACTGTCTGCACATCATTATCACAACAGAATATTAATAATACCTTAATTTTTATAACACCTTTTAAGACAACATGCTTTAAGACAGATACTCAGGAAGTCCAAACATGGGCAAAGATTTTCAAAATAAACAGCTGATAAAAACAATATAATACAATGTGGTGGAAGAGTTGAATAAAAGAAAAGTGTAAAACCATAAACACAAGGCTAAAAATGGTAACAAGCAAAATAAGTAAATACAGAGAAAAATATATATATTTTGACTTTTGTGCAGCTAATAAATATTTTCATTACTGATTTATGTAAAGATTATTTTCTGTTTCGTCTATAAAATGTCAGCAAATTGTGGTTAAATACCACAAAGCTTATCAGAACCCCAAAATAATTTTATTAAAATGAAATAATGCACCTGAAAAATGAAAATAAAATTAAATAGTGTACATTAAAATGAAATAATGCATCTGAAATATTTAATTAAAATGAAATATTGCACATTATATTACAATGTTGCTAATGAAAGTCAAATATTGCAAATATAATCCAGGTTTGCAAATGATAATGAAATTTTGCAAATGAAACTGAAATATTATGCCTGTGAAATGAAAATATTAAATACTGCACATTAAAAAGAGATAACGCACCTGAAAAATGGAATTAAAATGAAATATTGCACATTAAAATTAAATAATGCACCTGAAATATTTTATTAAAATTAAATATTGCACATTAAAATGACATGCACCTGAAAATTGTAATTAAAATTAGATATTGCTCATTATATCAACAATGTTGTTCATGAAAGCAAAATATTGCCCATATAACTAGAGTTTTGCAAATGATAATGAAATATTACACTTGGGAAATGAAAATATGAAACATTGCGCAATAAAACAAAATGCTACATGTGACACCGAAGCTGATTGAGGAGTCGTGTTGATTCTACTGTTTAGATGTTTCTTCTGTCTTTCCTCCCGTCGTCCAGGAGGGCCAGCAGCTGATCCAGGAGAAGCCGGAGCTCAGCCCGGTGGTCCGGAGGAAGCTGGAGGAGATCAGGGAGTGCTGGCAGGACCTGGAGAGCACCACTCAGGCCAAAGCCCGGCAGCTGTTCGAGGCCAACAAGGCCGACCTGCTGGTGCAGAGCTACGAGAGCCTGGACCAGAGGCTGGGCCAGCTGGAGGGCCAACTGGCCTACGTGGACCAGGGTCAGGACCTGACCACGGTCAACAAGCAGCTCAAGAAACTGCAGGTAGGAGGAGCCCACCAGAAACACTCACCTTAAAGAGGCACTTTCTGTGAAACGCTTGGAGCTGCGATTCAGTTCTCAGGTTTTTGACTCTTTTCTACATTGCAAAGACATTTTTACTGAGATAATCGATAATATTTAACTGTAAAAATTAAATATTTAACTGTAAAGGTTAAATATTATAATTGTAATGTCTCTAAGTTGTGCAGAAAAACAAAGTTAGAACACATTTGGTGGCACAATACAGTCAGTTAAATGGCTCTGTTGCTGTTTCTCCGCTGGTTATTGTATTTTTTCATTTTTTTTTTAAATCAGTCCACACAGCAGCATATAAGACGTCCTGTACAGCATCTGTTATTTCCCCAAAATGTTTTGAGTTGCGATTTCTTGTGTAAGAAATGTGCTTTTTTTTCTGTCTTGTGAGTTACTCATTTCTCAATTTTTGACTTTTCTCTAAGTTACAAGACATTTTTACCAAGACAATTATTAATATTTCACTGTAAAAGCATCTTTTACTTCCCAGAAACCCAACAAACTCTCAGGTTAACCCTCGTGTTCTCCTGCGGGTTTGAAAATGTGGAAAAAAATAGATTTTCACAGTGAAAACTTCCACATTTTCAACATTTTTGAGAAATCTTTGAACATTTTTTGGTGGAAAAAAAGAAATGTTAAAAATGTTTCTGAAGAACATTCACAAAAAAATCAACCAGAATCCAGTGAATTTCGCTGGATTTTGGTTGATTTTTAAAGAAAATATTAGAAGTTTTACTGATATATATGTAATCACTTTAGATATTTTTAGGATTTTTTGGGAAATTTTTTTTAAAAATATTTACAAGAATTTTCTTGCCAAATTTGGGGGATTTTTTTTCACAATAAAACTTTTAAGGGAAATTTTTAAGGAAGGTTTTGCAAATTTTCAGAAATTTGAGGAATTTTTTTTTTCTGAATTTCTGGATTTTTTTCAGAGAAGGAAACCACATTTTTTGGTGACCGTAAACGAGGACAACAGGGGGGTTAATATTTAACTGTAAAAGTTAAATATTTAACTGTAGAAGTTAGATATTGATGTTGTAATGTCTGCAAATTGTGCAGAAAAACAATTAGAACACATTTGGTGATACATTACAGTCAGTTAAACGGCACTGCTGCTATTTTTTATATTACTTTTATTATTTTTCTTAATCAGTCCAAAAAGCAGTAAATAAGACGTCCTGTAGAGCATCTTTTATTTCCCAGAAATTCTGATTCTATGTGTAAAAAATAGCTCTTTTCTGTCTCGTGGGTTCTCATTTCCTGAAGTTTTTGACTTTTTTCTACATTGCAAAGACATTTTTACTGAGATAGTCATTAATATTTAACTGTGAAAGTATCTTTTATTTCCCAGAAATCAAGAAAAGCTTTGAGTTACAATTTTTTTTCTTCAAGAAATATGCTTTTTTCTGTCTTGTGAGTTCTCGGTTCTCAGGTTTTTGACTTTTTGCTATATTACAAAGACATTTTTACTGACATAATTATTAATATTTCACTGTAAAAGCATCTTTTACTTCTCATAAACCCAAAAAACTCTCAGGTTAAATATTCGGTTTCTTTAAAATGCTTTGACTTGTGATTTCTTGTGTTAGAAATATGCTTTTTTCTGTCTTGTGAGTTCTCAGTTCTCAGATTTTACCTTTTCTCTACATTGCAAAGACATTTTTACTGAGATAATCATTAATATTTAACTGTAAAAGTTAAGTATTTATATTGTAATGTCTGTAAATTTCACAGAAAAAAAATTAGAACACATTTGGTGATACATTAACAGTCAGTTAAATGGCACTGCTGCTGTTTCTCCTCCTGTTTTTTGTATATATTTTTAAAATCAGTCCTTTACAGCATCCTTTACTTCCCCTATGATCTACGGAAGTGAATTTTTCTTGCTTTTTTTCTATCTTTTTGACCTAAATCTTGATTCTGACTCTCTGCTTCTCTGCATGTGGAAGCGTCTCCACAATGATTCACTGTTTACGTTATTATCGCTTCACGCCGATGAACTCACCTCATGAATATTCAAACCAAACACGGTGTTTGAATAAATGACTAACAGCCTGCGAAGCTTCCTGCTCTCCAGCTTTTTCATCTCATTTTCAGTCAGGCTCGTACATTCATTTTTCATCTGTGTGGATATTTTCTGGTAAAAATGACCAGGAGTTTCATCCCAACATCATTTTACAGATAGAAGTTACTGTGTTTTGAAGCATCTTGTGGATTTTTATTAGCCAAATAAATGAGCAGATTTCGCGCACTATAAAGCACATTAATGGGACAATAATTCAGTTTGTGTAGCATTAAATCATTACGAATATTTAAAATATTGAACACCAAACAGCTGCTTTATGTGTCTGATTGTGAGCGGGGATGTTTGTGGAGCTATTTTGTGCTGTTTTCAGGTTAAAAGCACAATGTAAGTAGAGTTCATTTATCATTTTAAAAGTGTGAACACCAGCTAAGAGCTTCCAGTTGACCCCTGGTGCTGAGATTACTCCTGCTGCTTTCCCCAGACGTTTGTTTTTCATGTTTATTTGGTTGCAAGGCTTCAGACTAACTAACTTTACCCGCTATTAATGCCGGTGCTTCTTAATGCAGCACATTTTGCATATTTTTTCCTTCTTATAACTGATAATTGCTTTCGGAAAAAATAGCAAATTAAGAGAAAAAAAAACTAGGTGCTGTTTTATTTTGAAAGAAAGAGCCACAATGCAAAGAGGAAAAAAATCATGAAATTAGTGCAGCAGTTCTGTTATTTAGTTTATGCGTCGTGTTTCATGTATTAACCTCCTGTTGTCCTCATTTACTGGCACCAAAAAATATTGTTTCCTTGCCTGAAAAAAATACAAACACTCTGCAAAAAAATTCCACAAATTTCTGAAAATTTGCAAAACCTTCAGGAAGAAAATTCCAATAATTCCTTAGAAGTTTCATTTTTAAAAAATCCCCCAAATTTGGCAAGAAAAGTTTTGTAAATATTTTTTAAAAATGAGTAAAAATCTTCTAAAAAATCCTAAAAATATCTAAAGTGATTACATATACATCAATAAAACTTCTAAAATTTTCTTTAAGAACATTCACATAAAAATCATCCAAAATCCAGTGAATTTTGCTGGATTCTGGTTGATTTTATGTGAATGTTCTTAAGAAACATTTTTAACATTTCTTTCTTTCCACCAAAAAATGTTCAAAGATTTCCAAAAAATGTTGAAAATGTGGACATCAGAAGTGTCACTGTGATATTTTTTTTTTCCACATTTTCAAACTTTAAAACGGGTCAGTTTTGACCCGCAGAACGACACGAGGGTTAAGTTTGCAGTGGATTTAGCAAACTTAGTTTTTCCTGTAAATTACAGACCAAACTGAGCGCATCGTATACAATATACAGGGTTAATTTCTTTGATATCTGCAACTTAAACTGTGTGAGTGATTCCTGTCATGTTGCTTTTTTCAGCATTCCTTCTCCTTAGAAATCTTGGACTGTGGTTTTGCAGGAAGGTCTGAATGACCTTTACTTCAATTCTTACTCCACCCTGGTGTGTCACAGGATGCAATTTGTGAATTTTTTCAAGCCAAAACAAACAAAAAGCACATTTGCAAGTCAAACTGAGTCCTCCTAGATATAAAATTCAGCAGCACAGTGTCCAGAAATTGTCACAAAATGCGATTAGATGGCTGCAATGTTGAGCCCCGATTTATTTAATTAGATCTATTGTAGTTATTTATCGCGTTTGCTAGTTGGTCAGTTGAATATAAAGCAGCAGCAGAAGTAGGTCTTTGGAGGACGTAGGCAGCCGTTTATCTCCTCGGATGTGGAAATGATTGCAGGCTGGTTTACACACAGTCTCCAGTGCAGATGGCCTTTATTGTTATTAGTCTTTTTAGTAGCAGAGCGGAGCAGGTGGGTGTTAATCAGATCACACCAGCTCCAGTGAGTAAAGATCCTTGTTTTGGCCGTTAGAGCAGAGAAAAGTGAAAATCTCCCGAGCAAACACTGAGAAGCCGCAATAAAAGCAGATTTTTAAGTGTGAAGCAGGATTCTGAGTCTAAAAATGTCACTTTCAGCTGAGTTAAAACCACCCTCGATGGTTTGGAGTTAATTTTATGACAATAGGCTCTTCTTTTCTGCATGTGCTGATGTTGGGATGTGACTCTGGTGCTTTGGAGGAGTCACATTTATTAATTTCTTTATTTGACGTGGGCACAGATTCATCCTCTCATCGCTCCATCATTTCACCAGACATCTCTCGCTCTCCTCTCCCACAGCATGCCACTTACAGCTTCCTTTAACAGCACTGCTTTACCACAGCATCCAAACCAAACTCCACTACCCAGCATCCATCCTGCTGAAGGGGCACAGTAACCTTCACCACACTCCCTGTCTGTCAGACCACAGGTTCTTTTGCTGTTTCGGGGCTTAATTGTGCTTTTTTTGTCCATGTTTTTCAAAATAAAGGCACTGAATAGGGTTTCAGTGTGTTTAGAAAACCGTATATGAGGAGCAAAAATACTTTATTGATCCCCGAGGAGAAATAACTTACAGTTGCTCTCATAGAAAGTCTTAGAAATATAAACTGAGCAATGAAATATAGAGATGAACAGAAGTATAAGCAGAAAATGTGAATATACAGTAAGATAAATATTCAGAGATGTAATTAACTCAAGAAGTGAAGTAATAAGTATGATTTCAGGGTTAAGGTTAGCAAAAAGCTAACTTTTCTGCTATATCCTCCAGAGAACCGAGGGGAAAAAAGTATCATTCAGTTGAGCTTTTTTTGTGATTTCCTGCCTTTTTTGGAGCTAAAATAACTCACAATTTAGAATTTTATTAACCCTCGTGTCGTCCTGCGGGTCAAATTGACCCGTTTTAAAGTTTGAAAATGTGGTAAAAAACATATATTTTCACAGTGAAACTTCTGATGTCCACATTTTCAACATTTTGGAAAATCTTTGAACATTTTTGGGTGGAAAAAAAGAAATGTTAAAAATGTTTCTTAAGAACATTCACAAAAACATCAACCAAAATCCAGTGAATTTCGCTGGATTTTGGTTGATTTTTATGTGAATGTTCTTAAGAAAATATTAGAAGTTTTACTGATATATATGGAATCACTTTAGATATTTTTAGGATTTTTTTGGAAGATTTTTACAATTTTTTTGAAAATATTTACAAGACTTTTCTTGCCAAATCTGGGGGATTTTTTAAAAATAAAACTTTTAAGGGAAACTTTTAAGGAATTATTGGAATTTTCTTTCTTTTTTGTGGAATTTTTTTGCTGAATCTTTGAATTTTTTTCAGAGAAGGAAACAATATTTTTTGGTGCCCGTAAATGAAGACAACAGGAGGGTTAAAAATCATTTTTATTTTAGATTTTACAGCATGTCCACTGTAGTGGTCAACAGAATGATCTTAATGTAAAAAAAACAACAAAAAAAACACCAACACTTTGAAATCAAAATAAGCCGACAAGAAAACAAGAATCTGTTTTCTCATGAAACTTTAAGAGACTAAATTATAAAACAATAATGCAAAATTTAAGCAGTTGAATGAAACATAGTTATATATTAATCACTTTACATAGAAAATACATTCAATGTGTTTATTACCTCACAAAGAAATGTGTTGTATGGCAGAAATATGAATGTAAACAAAGAATTAGCATGCTAGTTAGCTATTAGCTAACCCCATTAAATCGTCATCTCCATTACAGTCGACATTCATAAAGGGGCTGTTATTTTTCCTGACAAAATGTTTAACTGAACTCTGACTCCAATTTATAATTCCTGATTTGTTCACAAACAAGAAAATATACGATTACCAGCGGTAAAACAACGATATCTTAACAATTTTTGACTTGACTTTTCTCTTTTCCTGGCAGTCTCATTTTTGTCTCAGCATGAAAACAAAGTTCCCCTCGTCCTGTCTAGTCACATGAGATATCATTAGAAAGGCCAGGATGTCCTCTACTGAGCATGTCAAGATTTAGCAGAGTTGCTCAAATTAGTCAACAAATATAGATCAGAAACAAATGTCCATTACAGAAGACATAAATGAATGGGCCGGGTCTCAGGAGGATATTTGATCCTATTTTTATGGAAGCTAATCGTTTTTGGTTAAATAAATCTGTCTTGCAAGAAAAAAAATGCTAATCATTCAACAAGCTTGTCATTTTTTCATTTCTGTCGCCCTCTTTTCATCTCTCTCGTGCCATTTTATCATCTCTTATTTCTTTCTAACCTCCACCCGTCGCTTCCTCTCACTGCCTCGCTCCCTTTCTCCCGTCTGATCCGACGACTTCCTCCTCCTCAGACGATGGAGACCCAGATGGAGGACTGGTACAAGGAGGTGGGGCAGCTGCAGGTGCAGGCGTCCTCCATCCCGCAGCAGACGCAGGTGAAGGAGACGGTTGCCGAGCGACAGGCCGCCGTGGAGGCCCGGATGGTCCGTCTGATCGAGCCGCTGAAGGAGCGGCGACGCATCCTGCTGGCGTCCAAGGAGGTTCATCAAGTGGGACGAGACCTGGAGGACGAGATTGTGAGTTTTCCACAACACAGATACACTCACTGGAATGGAAACTGTTACGTTACAGATACAATATTTCATGTATTTATCGTTGCTGCTCGTATTTAAACATGTTTGTTCTTTGCAGACTGTAAAAGTGAATTTGAAAAATGAAAACCTGAGCAAAAAGTTAATCGATTTTGATGTGACACTGAGTTAAGATGCATTTTTAAGGATTATTTTGAGTGATTTAGCAACAAATGAAGTAGATTTCACCTGTAAATGTAACTTATTGGCATGAAATCTAAGAAAACCAAACATGCTGCTCAGTTATTTAACCCTCCTGTTGTCTTCATCTACGGGCACCAAAAAATATTGTTTCCTTGTCTGAAAAAAATCCAAAAATTCACAAAAAATTCCACAAATTTCTGAAAATTTGCAAAATCTTCAGGAAGAAAATTCCAATAATTCCTTAAAAGTTTCCTTTAAAATTTTTATTTAAAAAAAGAAAAAAAAAATCCCCCAAATTTGGCAAGAAAATTCTTGTAAATATTTTTTAAAAAATGAGTAAAAGTCTTCCAAAAAAATCCTAAAAATATCTAAAGTGATTCCATATATATCAGTAAAACTTCTAATATTTTGTTTAAGAACATTCACATAAAAATCTACCAAAATCCAGCAAAATTCGTTGGATTTTGGTTTTTGTTTTTTTGTGAATGTTCTTAAGAAACATTTTTAATATTTATATATATATATATATATATATATATATATATATATATATATATATATATATATATATATATATTTTTTTATATATATATATATATATATATATATATATATATATATATATATATATATATATATAAATAAAAAATTTTATTTTATTTTATTTTATTTTTTTTTTTTTTTTTTGACCCGCAGGACTACACGAGGGTTAACTCTCAAAGCACTTTGTGAACGCTGCTCTTAATTGTGCTGTGTAAATAACGTTATTATTATTAATAAATAATAATGGAGTTACAATTGCACAGAGAAGTGATTATTGCACTTTAACTTAAGCGGTTGTTGTGATTGTAGCTGTGGGTCCAGGAACGCCTCCCCATGGCCATGTCTCAGGAACATGGATCGACTCTGCAGGCCGTCCAGCAGCTCATGAAGAAGAACCAGGTGAGAGAAAAGATCCTTCATCCAATACATGACTGAAGTCTGTACCCTGCTCTGTTCTACACCACATCCATCATGTTTCTGTCCTCCAGACTCTGCAGAGGGAGCTGCAGGGCCACAGGAGCCGAATCGAGGACGTCCTGGAGCGGGCGGCCATCATCGCTTCCATACGCAGCCCGGAGGCCGACTGCGTCAGGGCCGGACACGACCAGCTGGCCCAGCTGTGGGCTCTGCTGTGGGCCGAGACGGAGAGGAGGCAGCTGGTCCTGGACGCCATGTACCAGGCCCAGCAGTACTACTTCGACATGGCCGAGGTGGAGGCCTGGCTGAGCGAGCAGGAGCTGCACATGATGAACGAGGAGAAGGGGAAGGTGAACGAAATCATTGCAGAGTTACTTTAAATGCAACATGCACTACCATGCAAAAGTTTGGTTGAAGTTGCTTTAAATGAGTTCAAGTTGCTCTATATTAGTTAAAGTTGACCTACACTACTGTTCAAAAGTATGGGGTCACCCAGACAATTTCATGTTTTCCATGAAAACTCACACTAACTAAACACTATTTATTTTAAAGTGTAACTCGTCCTCCTCCCACCAGGACGAGCCGAGCACGCTGCAGCTGCTGAAGAAACACTTGGTCCTGGAACAGACCATCGAGGACTACGCCGAGACCATCGGCCTGCTGTCGCAGCAGTGCAGACAGCTGCTGGAGATGGGCCATCCAGACTGGTGAGGGTGTAAACACCAGCACAAACACCATCTGACAGACCATTTCTGACCATTCTCTGCATCATGACCACCTTAGAAAGATTGGATTTTAGAAGTCAGTTAGCAAAACGAACTGTTTGTTGTATTTTTTTTGACACACAGGTTCAGTTTGTTGGTTCTGTTTGACCTATAGAAGGTGAATCAATCAGACTTTGTTTATATTTTCGTCATGCCATGTATGATGACAATAAAGCCATTCTAATGCAAATTTGAATTCTAAGCCTTGTGTCGTCCTGCGGGTCAAATTGACCCAGTTTAAAGTTTGAAAATGTGGAAAAAAAAAATATTTTCACAGTGAAACTTCTGATGTCCACATTTTCAACATTTTTGGGGAATCTTTGAACATTTTTTGGTGAAAAAAAAGAAATGTTAAAAATGTTTCTTAAGAACATTCACAAAAAAAATCAACCAAAATCCAGAGAAATTCACAGTTTAACTGACGATACAGTCAGTTAAACAACACCGCTGCTGTTTCTCCACTGTTTTTTGTATTTTTACTTGTTTATTTATTCTTAATCAGTCCACAAAGCAGCAAAATAAGGCATCCTGTAGAGCATCTTTTATTTCCCAGAAACCCTAAAAAAGCCTCAGGTTAAAGATTCTGTTTCTTTAATTCACTCTGAGTTGTGATTTCTTGTGTTACAAATGTGCTTTTTTTCTGTCTCGTGAGTTCTCAGTTCTTGAAGTTTTGGACTTTTTGCTACATTGTAAATACATTTTTACAGAGATAATTAATAATATTTAACTATAAAAGCTAAATATTTATATTGTAATGTCTGTCAGTTGTGCAAAAACAAATTTAGAACACATTTGGTGATCCAGTACAGTTAGTTAAATGACACTGCTGCTGTTTCTCCTCTGTTTTTTGTGTGTGTATATATATATATATATATATATATATATATATAAATAAAATTTTTATTTATTTATTTTTAATTATCAATTTTTTTTAAATCAATCCTTTACAGCGTCCTTTGCTTCATCTATGATCTACTGAAACAATTTTTGCTTGTTTTTTTTTCCAGCTTTGTGGCCTAAATCAAAAATGATAACAAAACAAAATAAGAACTGATAAAAATAAAGTAATAAACTGGACACAAAATAGACTAAAATTTGTAAATATGTGAATAAATAGACAAATCAATAAACAAAATTAGTGTGACTGTAATGGCGATTGAAGTGATTGCATTTCCTCACATAGCATTAGTCGGCGGTTATTTTGTGCCGTTATGACAAAGATAATATTGAGAAATTGCTCTTCCAAGTAGCAATCTAACCTCATTTATTGTTTATTCAGGATGTGTTAAACCATTATATGTGGTGGTTTCAAATAAAGCACCATCTTCTGCAGGTACCTGACCTCGAATGCGATAGATTTCCCATTTTTTGTGCTGGATCTGACGCTCTTTCCCGTCTCTTTGGCAGCGAGCAGATCAGCAAGCGTCAGTCCCAGATCGACCGGCTGTACGTGTCTCTGAAGGACCTGGTGGAGGAGAGGAAGAGCCGCCTGGAGCAGCAGTACTGGCTCTACCAGCTCAACAGGGAGGTGGACGAGCTGGAGCAGTGGATCGCCCAGAGGGAGGTGGTGGCCAGCTCGCCCGAACTGGGTCAAGACTTCGAGCACGTGACTGTAAGCATGCGGACAGATGGTTTCTATGGATGAATAATAGATTCAAGACGTGGTTTTATTCTTTGAAGTCACATATCGAAAGTAAAACGACAAAACTGGTCAAGTTATGCCCCGATTTCAGTCCGTTGCTTTCATTTACAGCAGGTTTATCAGCTGTGATGCACTAAATGATTCCACGTTACAATCTTCAGATTGACTGATTTTCTGTTGAATATTGACTGATGTGGAAAATCTGGGCTCATAGCTAACATTAGTTTATGAGTTACAGACTTTTAACCCTTGTGTCGTCCTGGAGGTCAAATTGACTCGTTTTAAAGTTTGAAAATGTGGGAAAAAATATATATTTTCACTGTGAAACTTCTGATGTCCACATTTTCAACATTTTTTTTTTTAACATTTTTTGGTGGAAAAAAAGGAATGTTGAAAAAAATATTTCTTTAAGAACATTCAGAAAAAAATCAACCAAAATCCAGCAAAATTCACTGGATTTTGGATGATTTTTATGTGAATGTTCTTAAAGAAAATATTAGAACTTTTACTGATATATATGGAATCACTTTAGATATTTTTAGGATTTTTTTGGAAGATTTTTACTCATTTTTTAAAAAATATTTACAAGATTTTTCTTGCCAAATGTGAGGGATTTTTTTTTTAAATTAAACTTTTAAGGGAAACTTTTAAGGAATTATTGGAATTTTTCCTGAATGTTTTGCAAATTTTCAGAAATTTTCAGAATTTTTTTGCTGAAAAGCAGCTTATTGTGTTAACAGTTGTATTATACAAAATTTTAGAGCCCTACTGATGTACCAGCAGATGATATTATTGGTTAAAATTTGCCTATCATAGATAAATCAGTATTAGTATATATGTTGCCCCATATGGGATGATTTGAAAACTTATCTTACAGAACATAATGCAAAAAAGATGCATGGAGTAATTGAGAAATGGTGTCATCACATAGTTTGTTCAGTAAAGTGGCTTCAACTCTATTGTTCTCATGACTTTCAGCACTGTCTGCAGCACATGTAACAGAGCAGACGGTGGTGCGGAGTCAAGCGGTGTCTTCACAGAAGGCTGCTAACTAGTTCAAGAAACACATTTCTGCAAAGTTAATAAAACACGGCCCCCGTAATGTCTCCTTTTCAAATAGTATGCTGCCAGGCAGAGGCATACTTCATGAGAAAAAAAAATTAAAATACATTTTTTTGCATTTATGGACAATATCTGAACATGTATGGAGCAGGTATGATGGTGAAACCACTCCAATATGGGTCCCAACTGGAAGGGTTCTATAATATTGTTGCTGGGCTAAAAGAAAAACTCATAGTGCTTCAGATAATTTCATGAAAAGTGGTCCGACTGGGGCACCCAGATAGCTCAATTGGTTGAGCAGGCATCCCATAAACAGGGTCCTTAGTCCCCAATGCAGCGGCCTGGGTTTGATTCCAGCTCACGGACCTTTCCTTCAGGTCTTCCCCCCATTCTTCTCCCTACTTTCCTGTCTGCCTCTCAACTTAACCTGTCAAATAAAGCCAAAAATGGCCAAAAAAATTACTTTAAAAAAAAAAAAAAAAGAAGAAGTCGTCCTACTGACTGGAACCATACTCTGTATTTTTAAAGCTCTTATTGGTGTCAGTCGTGGGGGGAAAAAATCCGCCTCTTAGAGGGAAAAACTTAAGGTTTTGTAGTTCGTAGAATATGGGAATAGAATAAAACATGGACATTTTTTGACTGAATTTGCTCCATTATACAACTGGTTTGTATTATTCTCTCAAAGTAGGGTTATACCATTGAAGACCACATGTACATATCAATCAACCTGCAAAGTTCAGGACTATATTTACAATATTTCTCAAGTTATGGAACTTAAAACATTGATTCACAGATTGGTGGGAAGAAAACAGTGCAAAAATAGACATGAAGCCACTTTTTTCAAAGAGTTTTTAACTCAAAAACTAATGTTACCATGAGCCCAGATTTTATACATGATCAACTCTATCAATATTCAACACTTTAAATAGAAATCCGTTGAATTGAAGATGGTAAGGCATGAACTTTTTTAAAAAATTGGTGATTTGAGGTGGAATGACCAATGCTGTGCCCTCTTTTTTTGTTCTGCTGCGTCTCCAGGTCCTGCAGGAGAAGTTTACAGAGTTTGCTTCGGAGACGGGCAGCGTTGGGCAGGAACGAGTGACGGCGGTTAATCAGATGGTGGACGAGCTCATCGACTACGGCCACTCGGAGGCGGCGACCATCGCCGAGTGGAAGGACGGCGTGAACGAGGCCTGGGCCGACCTGCTGGAGCTCATGGAGACCCGGGCCCAGATGCTCGCCGCCTCCCACCAGCTGCACAAGTTCTTCTCCGACTGCAGAGAGGTGACAAAGACATACAGTAGATATGCTTAAGTCTCCTTTTGTGGGTTTTCTGTTGCATTAGGAAGCTCTTCGCTACAGTTTACAGTAACCTTTGCAGAAGAGACGGGCTGAGAAATCTGCACAAAATGTAAATGAAGTGCTGATTATGCATCGGCGTCCTTGAAACTAAGCAGACTAGCTCCTGTTTTAGTCCTGCAGAAGGTAATTTTTAATGTAAGCAGAATTTTAACATTAGTGGTACATTTTCTGCAATTATGGATACGATGCAAATAGATAAGACAAGAAGCTGTTGTTGTCCAGAAACATTTTGGTGCTTTTTTAGTTTTATAGCCCCTCCAAAGAATGCTAAATTCCAAAAAATAGTTTGGTTTATGTGTGCATGAAAGATGTATTTTAGTTTTCTCCATTATTTTTTTCTTTTAGATATCTATACAGATGTTTCCACTGTAAACATGTAACATTTCTGCTCTGCTTTATGTTTTTTTTTCCAGGTTTTGGCCCAGATTGAGGACAAACATCGAAGGTTACCAGAGGTTCGGGCTCGGCAGGGCAGCACCGCCAACACCAGCACCCTGCAGAGACTCCTGCACAGCTTCGAACAGGACATTCAGCTGCTGGTCACACAGGTACAACAACACCAGCTCCAGTATAGTATCATACCTGAGCTGGTGCGCCTGGGATATTCTTCCTGCAAAGATACTGTGATTAGAGTAGGGTTAGCAAACAGCAAGTAAAACATGGAATAAAAATGCTACCATTGATGTGTAAACTGAGCCAATCAAACCTTAGATAGTTTATTACCTATTATTGATGAATATATAGCAGAAAATTATAAAAGAGAAGGTTTATTTTTCAAAAATGTTGAAGCCCAAATGTCCTCCAATTCAGGAATGACCCTTTTATTAGACTGATAGTAAAATCTTTGTGTGTCTGCCATTTTGGTGACAAAGCTACCACCTTACTCTGCATTTAATTTTGCTTCATCCTGCCTCCGTCATGCACCTGGGGAACAGAAACTGTGGTACATTTTACAGGAGAACGATGCAGAAGCACAGCTGCTGTGTCGACTCTGGTGACAGAGCCGGGACCGTTTGGCCCTGACTGAACACAGCTCTCAGGGCAGCTGCGTTTGTGCGTCATCCGGCACAAAAACTGTCTCTTTCCATTTTTTAAATCCTTTTTCCGGTGCAGCCTTTCCCCTAAATCCTCCCTCCTCCCGCCCCGTCAGGTGCGTCAGCTGCAGGAGAGCGCTGCCCAGCTGAGGACGGTGTACGCCGGCGAGAAGGCCGAAACCATCGCCTGCCACGAGCACGAAGTGATGCAGTGCTGGAAGGAGCTGCTGACGTCCTGCGAGGAGTGCCGAGTGCAGATCACCACCGAGACGGACAAGCTGAGGTTCTTCGGCATGGTCCGAGATCAGATCATGTGGATGGACTCCATCATCTGTCAGATAGGGACAGGAGAGAAGCCCAGGTATCCATGCAGCAGGAGCACAATGCAAGTTAAATCAGCATGTACAGCAGTTAAAGGATGCACAGCGACTAGAAGAAGTGAGATTGACGGCTTCATTTAACATCAAACGCAGGAAACAAGCACAGATGGAAGCGACAGGAAGATGAAGTGGTCATTTTTCAAAATAAAACACCCTGCAGACTCCGCCAGAAATAAAATATAAAATTAACTGTTTTTATTCTCTCTGTGCGGCCCGGTATTGGTCCACAGCCCGGTGGTTTGGGACCGCTGCCATATGTGATGATTTGAAATTTATTTTACAGCACATAATCCAGAAAAAGATGCATGGAGTAGTCTAGAAATGATTTTGTCACATAGTTTATCCAGTTAAGTGGCTCCAACTCTGTTGTTTGCATTACTTTCAGCACTGTCTGCAGCACATGTAGCAGAGCAGACGGTGGTGCGGAGTCAAGCAGTGTCTAATTAATGAAACACATTTCTGCATAGTTTAACAAAAAATGGCTCCCATAATGTCCCCTTTTCAATATAACTTTAACATGTGTATAAAGAGTATCAGCAACTTTATCAATATCAGCATATTTTTGTTGGCATCAGAAAAAATTAACCCAAAAATCCAATATATGTCAGTTTCTAGTGAATTTTAACCTGTTTTCAGTCTAGATTTACTAAAGTAAAAAGAGCTATAATTTACAACTTCATAAAAAATACCTCAGTAATGAGATTAAAGGTTTCTCCAAGGAACACACCAGCACATGTGTATTACTTTTTACAGCCTTTTTTATGAGACTATTGAATTAGATTGGCATGATTTATTTATTTCTACAAAAACGCAGCTGTGAAGCACCGCTCTGCTGCTGTGTGGGTTTGTGTACTGTAGTGTGGTGGTCAGCAGTAGGTGTTTGTGTGTTGTGAGTTAACTGTGCGCTCTGCAGGGACGTGTCCTCGGTGGAGGTGCTGATGAATTATCACCAGAGTCTGAAGAGCGAAGTGGAGGCTCGCAGCCGGAGCATCCTGGAGTGTATCGAGATGGGAAAGACACTGCTGGCTGCCAGAAACCCTGCAGCTGAAGAGGTGAGGCGACGGAAAAGAAACTTTAATAATCGCTTTAACTGTCGCTGCACTGCAAGAATAATACTGTAAATTAAACCGAGTAAACTAACTGAGTCACTCTACGACTGCTCAACGGAATCTCTTGCATTGACTGCTAAATTAAAAAAACAAAACAAACTCCAATCCAGTTTTAAAATCGTTTGGAGCAGGAAGGAATTGCCCTTAATTTAATTTAATTTAATTTAATATTTTATGTTATTTATTTATTTATAGTAAATTCCTTTTTAATCACTTTTATTCTTCATTATTCTTATTCTTATTCTTATTAGTATTAGTGTTATTAGTATTATTATTAGTGGTGGTATTTTTCTCTTTCATTATCATTTATTTATCTATTTTTGCACACACATTTATTTATTTATTTATTTTAAATTCAGTTTTAATAATTTTTATTCTTCATTCTTCTTCTACTTCTTCTTATTATTATTGTTGTTTGTTGTTGTTAGTGGTGACATTTTTCTGTTTCACTGTCATTTATTTATCTATTTTTACACACACGTTTATCTATTTATTTATGTTAAATTCCTTTTTAGTCACTTTTATTCTTCTTCATTATTATTATTATTATTATAATTATTGTTATTAGTGGTGGTATTTTTCTCTTTTATTATATTTTTTAGTCTGTTTTTACACACACACACATGCATTTTTTATATTAAACCCCTTTTTAATCACTTTTATTCTGCTTCATTGTTTTTATTATCATTATTATTATTATTATTATTATTATTAGTAGTAGTAGTAGTAGTAGTAGTAGTAGTAGTAGTAGTAGTAGTAGTAGTAGTAGTAGTGGTGGTATTTTTTTCTTTCATTATCATTTATCTATCTATTTTTACACAAACATTGATTTATATTAAATTCATTTTTAATCTTTTATTCGTCATTATTGTTAGTATTGTTATTAATGTCATTATTATTATTAATTAATTAATTAATCCTCGACCGTTCCTAAAATGCCTGCCTGAAAGTGTGGACCAACAAACTGTGACCAACCCATATGATTACAACAAAAAGAGGGGGAAAAAGACAAGAAACTTGAATTTTCAGATTCATCAACATGTCATGACAAGATAACTGACCAAACCTGTGGTACTGTGTTTCTAATGTTGCTGATTTTCAGATCAAGGAGAGGCTGGACAGGGTGATTGCGAAGCAGCATGAGCTGTCTGAGAAGTGGGACAAACACTGGGAAGCCCTGCAGCAACGTGAGCACACAGACAAGCCTACAACCCTTCCTTTTTAGCAAAACACATATATACTGCATGTATAGAGGGAGGCACAGATGTATGTGAGGGGAATTCAGAGCAGAAGTGTCCTTATGTCCTTTTGAATGTTGTTCTTCTCTCCTCTCCTGCTGCCTCAGTGCTGGAGGTCCACCAGTTCGCCCAGGAGGCGGTGGTGGCCGAGGCCTGGCTCACCGCTCAGGAGCCGTTCATCAACAGCAAGGAGCTCGGCGCGAGCGTCGACGAGGTGGAGCAGCTGATCCGTCGACACGAAGCCTTCCGCAAAGCCGCCGCCACCTGGGAGGAGAGGTTCAGCTCACTGAGGCGGCTCACCACGGTAAAATCATCATTACTGTCAATACAATCAATACAAACACCATCTAGCCAGGATAGGTTTCAAAATGCTGAAATTGTTGACAACCTGGGAAAGATGCTGCTGGCTGCCAGAAACCCTGCAGCTGAAGAGGTGAGGCGACAGAAAAGAAACTTTAATAATCACTTTAACTGTCGCTGCACTGTAAGAATAGTACTGTAAATTAAACTGAATGACTTTTACACTGCGACTACTCAATAAAATCCCTTATATAGGCTGCTAAATTTAAAAAGAAAAACCGCCAATACAGTTTTAAAGTCTTTTGGAGAAGAAAGGAATTGCCTTTAAGATATTTAATTTAATTTAGTTTTATTATATTATATTTTATTTTTTATGTTATTTATTTATAATGAATTCCTTTTTAATCACTTTTATTCTTCATTATTATTATTGTTATTATTATTGTGTTATTATTATTATTACTATTGCTATTGTTATTATTATTAGTAGTGGTATTTTTCTCTTTCATTATCATGTATGTATCTATTTTTACAAATTTATTTATTTATTTCAAATCCTTGACCATTTTAGGAATGGTCAAGGACTTTGAAAAGTATAGTGTGCTGTAATCGCATTGCATGTGTAGCATCTGTTTCTGTGCATCTGTGTTTGCATTATACAGAAAGATTGGCAGGTAGGTAAACAAAACAACTTCTGAAGCACAACGGTCTTACAAACTAATGATATTTTATAGCAGTGTGTGAGTATGTGGAGTCAAACAAGCTATATGAGCTGTAATATTATTGTATGAAATGTTCACTTTTTAAAATAATTTATGGAAAATATTTAACTTTTTTGCAATGATTTGTAGTTTGAGATGCACTAGTTTACATAAAATACACAGAGAAATGTCAGTAATTGTATTCTGAAGCTGGTTCTGATTTTTCTGTGCAGGTAGAGAAGTTGAAAGCAGAGCAGAGTAAACTCCCCCCGACCCCTCTGCTGGGTCGCAAAGTCTTCCTGGACCCCCAAGATGCCTCACCCACTCCGGCCACCCTCCCCCGCCTCCCCATCTCCCCCGTCATGAGACAGACCATCTACGAGCAGAACGAAGCCAGCTCTCCTCCGTCTCCGTCGCCCGCCACCCCGACGCCTTCTCCGTCGTCTGTGGTTCGGAGACTCGGCTCGACGGTCGCCAACTACACCCCAGTGATGAACGGCTCCAGCTACCGCCACACCCTGGAGGCCCGTCATGGCGGCGTTGTGGGCGTGGCCGCAGGATTGGGTCAGCCCGCCCCTTCCTCCATCGCGTCTGTCGCCACGGCGGCCATGTTGGTTTCAGCCAACCAGGCGAGAGAAAGCGCCACCGCGGCGAGGGACCAGGCGGCGAAGGCGATGAGCCACCTGCAGCCGGTGCAGGCGGCGAGGGAGCTGGAGGTGAAAGCGTCCCCGTATCTACGGCAACCCAAAATCAAACACCTGGATGACGCCGTGACGCCGCTGCTGGTGGCGAGTCGGCTGGAGAAGGCGAGGGAGAGGGAGAGGGGGAGGGAGAGGGAGATGATGATGGGGGAGATAGGCACGGAGAGGGCGGAGGTGGCGGTGATGGCCGAGGTGGTGCTGCAGGAGCCGGGCCGGGAGCGCCTGCACAGCGAGCCCACCAGGGGGCCCCGGGGATCCAGGACCGACCCGCTGGGCCACGGCGAGCCCCAGGGCCAGACGCACGGCCACCACCGGGACCACCGGATAGAACGGCAGCTGAGCAGCGAGCAGCTGATCCAGGCGCGAAGGGACGAGCTGCCCCAGGAGGTGTGGAGGGAACACGCCGAGAGGAGGGAGAGGCGGACGCTGGAGAGGCAGACGTCCAGCGAACAGGAGGGCCAAGGGGGACAAGGGGGCCACGGGGGCCACGAGGGCCGGCGGAGGGAGAGGGACCGGCACCGGCTGGAGAGGCAGGAGTCCAGCGAGCACGACACCGGGAAGGAGCACTCGGACAGACGCTCCGGAGGAGGGTGAGAGTTTCAGTGTACCGAGGTGACATTACATTTAAAAAAAGTTTAAAAATGCAGGAAAAGAAAATCACAGTTGAATATTTGTTTTTGGTGTTTCTTCCACAGAGAGAAGAGATCAACGCTGGCAGAGATTGTAGAGCAGCTGCAAGAAAGAGAAGCAGCACAGGTCTGGAGATTCAGTACTTGTAAATTTCATGCTTTCGGGTCATTCTGCCTCGATTCACCGGATACCCCACACCTGAACATCTTCAGTTTGATTGACTGAAGATTTGATTTTTAAACTGGTGAATATTGATTCAGTTGACCATGTGTCAAATCACAGATGTTGTAATGTTTTGAGTAAAGAACTTATAGGTTAGTGGGGTCATGTCAAATTTTGTATTGGTTTGTTCACACCAATCTTAACACGTTTACAGTGATATACAATACAGTCGGGGGAAATAAGTATTTGATCGTCTACATATCTCGTGGTCTGTAATTTTAGTAGTAGGTCTATTCTAACTATATGAGACAGAACATCAACAATAAAATCCACACATTATCTAACAGTTATAAATTAATTTCCAGTTGATCTATGGAAATAAGTAATTGGTTCCTTTTCTACCTGCAAGAATTCTGGCTCCACCACATTGGTTATGTGGCCAAAAGGCACACAAATAAGTCAAATCTGTTTCAGAAACTAACACTAGTTATGTGTGCATTTGTGTAAGAAACCTGTTCAAAGAATCACATTGTGCATCTTCAACTTCACCACCATTGGCAAGACCAAAGAGCTATTGAAAGGTAGAGCTTCACAAGGCTGGAAAAGAGGGTGACAATTGTCTGTCCTATATTATTATTATTATTATTATTATTATTATTATTATTATTATTATTATTATTATTATTATTATTATTATTATTATTATTATTATTATTATTATTATTATTATTATTATTATTATTATGCCAATTGTCTGTACAGTCACTCGCAAACAGCGGAAAGACCAAACAACAATCAATCAGAGATCAAAATGGAGCTCTTTGGCATCAAATTGACTTGCCGTGTTTGGAGTGAGAAGAGTTTTGACTATAAGCCCGCAAACTCCATCCCTACATTCAAGCATGGAGGTGGAACCATTATGCTTTGGGGCTGTTTCTCTCAAAGGATACAGGACAACTGCAACTCATCGAGGGAACAACGAATGGGACTTTGTACCGAGAAATCTTGGGCAAGAACCTCCTTTCCTCAGCCATCAAATGGGTCATGGTTGGTTCTTTTAGCAAGATAATCACCCAAACCGTACGGCCAAGACAACAAAGTAGAGCCTGAAGAAGAAGTACATGAAGGTCATGGAGTGGCCTAGCCAGTCTCCCCACCTTCATCCTGTGGAAACCTATGAATGGAGCTGAAGCATTGCATTTCAATGCAACAATCTCAGAACCATGAGGGTCTGGAGTGGTCTAAAATACCTGTGCAAACCTGGTGACCAACTACGAGAAACATATGACATCTGTGGTGGTGAACAAGGGTTAGTCCACCAAGTACTGAGTCATGTTTGACTTGGGGATTAAATACTTATAGAGATAAATAAGAATTTGGTGAATTGAGGTGGAATGACCATTTTAACTCATCCATCTGTCCATCCATCCATCCATCCATCCATCCATTATCTATACACCGCTTAGTCCTGATTAGGGTCACGGGAGGGCTGGAGTCTATTCCAGGTGACTTAGGGTGAAGGCAGGGGACACCCTGGGCAGGTCACCAGTCCATCAAAGGGCTACATATACAGACAAACAATCACACTTACATTCATGCCTACAGACAATTTAGAATCACCAATTAACCTGAGCATGTTCTTGGACTGTACCTGGAGAAAACCCACACATACACAGGAAGAACATGTAAACTCCATGCAGAAAGACCCTAGGAAGGCCGGGAAGCGAACCGGGGATCTTCTAGTTGCAAGGCAAAAGTGCTAACCACCAAGCCACTGTGCATACTGTGTATAGTTTAGGTGGCATGAAACACTTACATCCTTCACCCCTCCTCATCCTCAGGCCCGAGGCGAGGTTCCCCGCCTGCCCAACGGGTTACCAGAGAAGTCTTCCCGTCCCGACCGGCCTCGAGCTCGGGACCGACCCAAGCCGAGACGCCGGCCGCGACCCAAAGAGGCGGGAGAGACCACGAGGAGGTCGAGGTCGGCTCCGGCCCAGAGCAGCCCAGCGGTGCCCCAGCCACCCACGCACACAGCACACCACGAGGGCTTCCTTTTCCGCAAGCTGGACATTGAGAGCCTGAAGAAGAGCACCAATAGGTGGGTGTTCAGGGTCTTAACGATCACCGTGACGACCGGAGCCGATGATAGGAGTCCTAGAGGAGGAGGATGGACGCTGGTGTCATGAGAATCAGACTTGGAAGTCATGCTTTCAGTTTGGTACTTCAGGTTTTTAAGCCCCTTGAAGTGCCAAATATGTGGACTTCACCACTTCTGTCTGTTCCTCGTGACATCGCTGCCTCCTCCTGTGTTATTATTGATTTATCAGTGATAGCAGGGGCATGACTTTAGCATGCTACGCTAACACACACTCCGCTGACACGTCGAACAGATGCATGACGGACACCGGCTCAGACAACACATAGTTCCTCATATGTTGTTCAAGGCAATACTCAACTAAGGGTTGGATTTTTATAGGGGATCAATCAATCAAAATTCAAAGTTGATGAACAGAAACAAGGACACGTTAAGGTTTATGCACACTCGAGATACAATTTTAATTTGCAAGATAGCACGTGAGAAAAATAATCTGCAGCGTAGAAATAAGGAGGATTTTATCAGTTTCTATGTGCTTCCAAAGATTTCAAACTGTTTCATGTAACTGACAGAAATATATAAATCCATGCATTGGTATCCAGTGATAGAGTTTAGCGGTAAATAAGCAGTAAATCATGAAATATTGTGATAGTTGTTACTTTTACAGTTAAGTAGAATGATAGGTTAAGGTTGTTCATTTCTGCTGGAGAGTTGTCATATCAATTTTTCATGATTATTAGGCAGCACTGACAGTTTGTGAGCTCATAGTTCAGTATTTTTCTACACATTTATGCAGTTAATAAGTACAGAAAAGCATGCAGGAATCTAATCGTCACCAAGGAGCACTGCTATGTTTTTCTCATGCCAGCTTTTAAATATCATTGTTGATTATTAGGGTCAGACAACGAAGGCAGCTCCATGAAATTAGGGCCTGCAGAAATCTCACCGCATGTGAAAAACCTCATGCATGATGCTTTCGATGCCTCCTGATCTAACACGACCCCACAGAGTAACTGAAAGCAGCAGCAGTGGTTGGCTGGCTGGCTGATGAATGATGCTGTTGGAGTGACTGTAGGTGGAGCTGCTGGTCACTTTACCACACACACGCACACACACACACACACACACACACACACTACCTGACCTCCACAGATGAACCTACCTGCTTCCTCCTGAGAGACCCCAGCGACAGTCTCTCTCTGCACTGCCCCCTGGTGGCTGGGCTGACCTCGCACAGCTAAAACGCTCATCCCCTCCCCTCCAGCTATGGATGAGTCCCACTCACGCACCAAAGGCAGTGGATGAGTGTGTCGTATGTACATGCCCTGTTATGTACATGGCAAGGTAAAGCATAATCCTGAATGGCTTGAATCCGGACAAGTGTGAATCTCCAAGCTGCTCCTGGTTCGGCTGGTTGTATGCTCTTGATGCTGAGATGAGAGGATACAGGAGCCTTAAGGGAGGATTGAGATTCAACCTGTCTCTGTTACGTGTCGACCTGACGAGACGCCCAGTAAGTGGATGTGCACATTAATATTCTGGTATTGCTCAGGATGACCACATGTGAGGATACGGTGCATGTGAAGGGTGTCTACGTTTCACATTAAACCGAAGTGAATGACAAAGCTGCTGTCAAAATCTGTTAGATTTTAGTTTTACGTGTGATTTTTACACCACTTTTGGTATACAGCTAATGAACATGTTTTTTTTTTCTAAAAAGCTTAAATCTTAAGTTCCTCAGGTTTTCTCTACATATTCACAGATATATTATCGTCTCAGTCTGTGAGGGTAAAATCCGAACATTTCTTCTTAACTCCAGACGTTATTTTGTCAGAAAATGAGTCTTTTGGTGCCGGATGTTCATTGCATGTTCATCTGTGATGTGATTGTTAGGTACACAGTTAAAAAAAAAAAAAAGTCAATTATTAAACAAAAATGACGGCAACATAAATAAACTTATTAATATAAATTAAATAATATAACATAGTATAATATAAATTGAAAAAGGTACAATAACTGTTTTATATTATATATAAAAAATATAAATATAAATATATATATAATTTTATTTTGTTTATATTCATTGCATGTTCATCTGTGACGTGATCATTAGGTACACAGTAGAAAAATAAATAAAAGTCCCTTATAAAAAAGCAACATAAATTAATTAATATAAATTAATACAACATAATATAATATGACATAATGTAATAAAACCAAAATGGCAGCAAATATTTGTAAAATACTAGCTCTTTTAGCTGATTTAAGTACAGTAAAACAGTGTTATTTTACAATCACACATTGTCAAACAACAAATTAATATTTGTAAAAATACAGATTTTTGATTTGGTCATTATGTCAAGTCAACATTTAAATTAATACTTTTTCCCTGTATTTTATTAGATATCTGCAATTTAACAAACCAGGGAAAATTGGCAGAATAACTGTTTTATATACTATATATATTTTAATCTTTTTATTTGTATTTAATTTTTTCATTATTTATTTTATGTAAGCAGATGACTAGCATAATGACATTTTTGCTGATTTAAATACAGTAAAGTATTGTGTCATTTTATGGTCAGAAGTTGTAAAAGAACCAATTTTCATATTTAAAATGATAGATAAATTAAAATGATTTTTCTGTGATTGTTCTAGTTATTTTCCACAATTTTACAAAACAGGGAAATTCACTATAATAACAGTGAATTGCTTGAAAAATTACATTTTAAAAACTTAAAAATATATATTTTTTACATTGTTGATGATGGTGCTAGCATTAGCCATGTAGACACCTTATCACATGCACTGCTGGTCTTTTCCAGTCTAAACTCTGCTTCCATTGTTAGTTCAGAGGGTTTTTTTTTATATCAGGATATTAAGCTGCACATGGATACCTGCTCTGAATAACACCTACAGTGCTGCGCAAATGTTTTAGGTGCTAAAAGCTGCTGTCATGAATGCTGTTAATTTATCAATTAATAATAAAGGGGAAAATGAAAGTCTTTATTTGATGTGAGCAGCTTTTGTCCTCAAACTTCTAGATACACTTGATGACAGTTTTTCGCCGGTTCTACATCTTGGATAAGTTGCCACAGTTTTCTGTCTCTTCATGTGATCTCAAACTGACCCCACTATGTTGAGACCATCTTATACAGGACTCCTTGTCCTTCTTGTGGCTGAAGATATTCCTTTAAACTGTAGTGTGCAAAGACGATGGATGGGATTCTAAATATCTGAGGCGCCTGAAACTTGCCCAGCACTGTGTGTTTCGATGTCAGCTATTAACTGGAATGCCGTGTGCATGTGAACACGCTCACAGAGGGACGACAAGCATGATCAGACTTGAGTTTGTGTCGTGGCCAAAATGGCGTTTAACCAAACTCCTCTCCCTCTTCTCTCCCTCCTCCTCCTCGCTGCTGCTGGCTGCTCCTCTTGTCTCCTCCAAGGTAAGTCATATATGAGGCAAACTGTAGCCTCCCTCATCTCCCCCATCCCTCCCTCCTCCATCCCCCCACGCCCCACCTCCTCCGTCCGTCTGTCCGTCCGTCTGTTGGTCTGTGTTTGTTCAGCAGTCTTGTTTCCTCCTCCCTTCTTGGGGCTGGTCCATCCCGCCCACCTACCTGTCTGCTCTGGCCAGGTGAGTGAGGTGTTAGCTTAGCGACAGTGACTCTGCAGCTCTTCCTGACTCCTGCTGTCTCCCCCTTCCTCCTCCTCCTCCTCCTCCTCAAACCACCACTCCCCCACCTCCACCATCCTCCTCCCCTCCACCTTCCTCCCCATCCTCCTCCTCCTCCTCCCGCCTTCCCGCACCACAGCAGGTCATGGGTCAACTTGTACTGCGTGCTGAACAAAGGGGAGATGGGTTTCTACAAGGACGCCAAGAACACCACTACGCCCTACAACAACGAGCCGCTGCTCAACCTCTCCCACTGCCACTGCGACGTCACCAACGGCTACAAGAAGAAGAAGAACGTCTTCACGCTCAAGTAAGGAGCGGTTGTCAAATTCAGTCCGTTTCACGTGTAGTATTTCGTTTCCCGCTCATTTTTCAGGTGCAGTATTTCATTTTTATGAGTGAATTTTACCTCAGTATTATTTTTACTGTTCTATTCTTGCCTTATTTAGTTTACTTACACTACAGTTCAAAAGTTTGGGGTCACCCATACCCCTTTTCCACCAAGCTGGTTCCTGTGCTATTTTGGAGCCAGAGCCTGACTTAGCACCGGTTCTTTGTGTTTCCACCACCTAAGCACCGGTTCCAGCCTCCAAAAAATGTTGCTTAGCAAACACCAACTCTTTGCTGGGCCAAAGCTAAGAACCAAGTGGGGTGGGGGATCGGGGGTGGGGGTTGAGGGAGAATGTGGGCGATGATGTTTTCAGTTGCTTGGGTCCCCTAATTATAAGCACTTTTGCTTCCCTGGGGTTCCTTTTCATGTACATCTGCTGTAAACTGCTTCGGTAGAATATATTTATCGTTCTCTGTGCACGAATAAAATATATCTGAATCTGAATCAAGTGCATCAGGGGCCTCGGGCGGGGTTACGGTGGCCAACGATCAACGGTGGAAACACAGAACCGCCATTTTTAACAGCTGAGCAAGTCGTTGTAGTAGTAGTAGTGTTTAGTGTTAGTGATTTGAAAACCAGTAAATATGGACACCAAATCAGCATATTGAAACAAAAGCTAACAACAGTCGTGGGTATATCACCATGAAAAATGTCGATGTCTCATGACAGTTTGGATAGAACAGCTTGACTTCAGCTGTATCCAATACAATTGTGTCCTACCAGTTGCGTGATCGCGGATGTGCCCAGACAATAGCTGACATCTGCTTCGCAATTAGCCTTAACCCTTTGATGCACAACATGGGCCAAAAGTGACCCAAATCCAATGGAAAATGGGTATCTGACCCACACTGTGCATCAAAGGGCTAAGACCATCTATAATGATAAACATAGATATTATCAACTTATTGCATTTAACTGCTATGTAATGGATGCAAACGTAGTCAAAGCTAAGTAGCCAAGCTAACGCTAACATGTTCATTATTAAGAATCAAAACATCTTTGACAATTACCTGTCTTCTCAAACGTAGCCGTTGCCTGTGACTACGATGAAGACAAGGTAGCTACTAACAGTTTTATTATTTGCTTCTGGATCGCAATGTAGGCTTGCAAAGTCAGGAACCGCACTTGCATGGTTATGATGCACGAACGTTGTTGAACCTGGTTCTTCTTGGTGGAAAAGGAGTTACGGTTAAACAGTTTCATGTTTTCCGTGATAACTCATTCTTTTATTCATGTGCTGACATAATTGCACAGTATCAGTTATAGATAATACAAGATTTTTGATGATTTAAACACACCTTTTTTGTGCATCTTGCAACTTCATGGAAATGACAGAAATGCTAAATTGCTGGAGTCCTTTAATTAAAAGTTGCGTTTGAGCATCTAAAGTTCCTCTTAAGTTGTCCACTTTGCATGTTAAATTCATCTCCTCTTGTTGCAGAACGAAGGACGGCAGCGAGTTTTTGTTCCATGCAAAAGATGAGGTGAGGCATTTTGTGTGTTTCTAGCATAAACTTGAGTTTAAAAAATGCACATAGACTTTGAGTCAGTACAGTAAAGCCAATGTGAAAGTGGCCTAAACCTGTGTTCTTTCTACCAGCCAGCAGGGGGCGACTCCTCTGGTTGCTGCTTGTAGAGACATCTAAGAGAAAATTAGCAAACTTCTCATTTGATTTGTTATCTCTGTAAACATTTTCTTAATGAGTTTATGGTATTATTTGTTAGTTTAAAGTGTTTTTGAACAGAGTATGATGTTTGTATTATTAAACTAGAAAAGCACTCGGAGAGCGCAGTACTCCACCAAAGCTGTTCATTCCACCATATGGCATTCTCAGAAATGCAGCATTTGTTTGTTATTATTGATGATCAGAAATCATGGCGACGTAGAATGTGTCCATTTAATATAGATGTACCCGCAATCCAGATGACGTTGCGCTGAGCACAGGTGTGTGTTATGCATGTGTACGTTATGTACGGATACCGAATCACGTGACTTAAATATGTAGCAGGCGGCGGGAATTGATGGGACTCTGAAACATCCCCACAATCTAATCAATTGTTTGTTGTATCATTTCCGACGGATAAGTCCTGATAAGTCCACAGTGGTGGATTCGTAGTAGGATCACAATCATGTGATCGTCAGCAGGCAGCTGACATAGTGTTCACTTGTTGTCATAGTTACAGTAACTCTGTGCCGCTATCTCGCAATGATACAGAAATCTTTAACAAATCCGTCGATCCAGACTATAATCTGCTAAGGAACGCAGTGGAGTTATGTGACGATCGCCACTGGTTTGTCTGTCTGTTTGTTAGCAACATTACTCAAAAACAGACTAACAGATTTGGATGAAATTTTCAGGGAAGGTCAGAAATGACACGAGGACCAAGTGATTAGATTTTGGCAGTGATGCAGCTTATAGTCTGGATCCATGGATTTGTGAAAAATTTCTGTATCATTGCGAAATAACGGCATGGCGTCACTGTAACTATGACAACCAGTGGACGCGACTTCAGCTGCCTGCTGACGATCACATGATTGCAATCCTACTACAAATGTGGACTTATCCGTTGGAAATGATACAAGGAACAATTGATTAAATTGTGGGGGTGTTTCTGAGTCCCATCAATTCCCGCCATCAGCTACATATTTAGGTCATGCGATTCGGTATCCGTACATTATGTACACATGCATAATACACGCCTGTGCTCAGTGCAAGGTCATTTTGTTTGTGGGTACATCTGTATTAAATGGACACATTCTATGTTGCCATGATTTCCAATCATCAATAATAATAAACAAATGCTGCATTTCTGGCAATGCCATATATGGGAATGGACAGCCTTGGCAGAGTACTGCGCTCTGTGAGTGCTTTTATTGTTTACATGTTGAGTAGTTACATGGCACCCATATTAACTCTGTCTCCTCTGTCCGATCACAGGAGGACCTTAAAAGTTGGGTGACCAACATTACCGCTAGTATCTTGGAACACGAGGAGATTGCCAAATGGGGTCAGCCCCAACCAACTACCTCATCCACCGACGAGGGCACGCGCCGCGACGGCAGCAAGGCGGACAACCGGTCAGACCGAGGCGGCGAGCGGTCGGACCGGGCCGAGCGGATCGAGCGGGCGGAGAAGGAGAAGGAGAAAGAAAAGGAGAAAGAGAAGGAGAAGGAGAGGGAGCGAGGCGAGCGGTCGGAGAGGTCGGATCGAGGCGGAAAGTCGGATGGCAAACGCTCGGAAAAGTCCAGCAAGAAGAAGTGAGCGTGACGACGGATTGGTCAGGATTGAAGCCTACGAACTCCGGACGGGAGGCGGGGCCGCAGACTGGAAGTGAACGCCCCCCTCCTGCTCTCCGCCTCCAACGCTGTCAACAGAGCAGCTGTGTTTGGACGGAAAAGTGCAGGATTGACCCAGGCTCACTCATAGATTTGATTTGGAGCAGGAGAACATCTCTTCTTCTTCTTCTTCTCTCTCTGTCTCTCTTCTGTGTCTCTGTGAGAACACACGGAGTCACCGCCGCCCCCCGGTGGCCATTTCAGAGAACTGTAGGAGATTTAGTGCTGCTGAAGGCGGCAGCGGCGTTAACGCAAGAGAGACGGGACACGTTAACTCGAAGGCTGTTACTGGTTGCTGGTAGTGCGATAAAACGTAGCTCATACTGTTCCATGTTTGTTTTTTCTATGAGATGAGCTGTATCTGTATGTATTTCTTGTTCGTCCGTCCTATCTACTGTATCTATCTGTCTGTCTGTAAGTCGAGACATCCTACACTATGTCTTATTACTCCTTGGAAAGATAATGAAATTATGCCAAAATGTTTTACAGACAAACGTAGACTCTTTTGATTTTGGCGTTGATTTATCCACTTAATCCCATCTGTATCGAGGTCTGGCCGTGAAAAAAATGTGAAACTGGTTTTAATTTGGAAAAATTCATCCAATTTCACCGTGGATGTTTCAGCACTGATCTTAAGCTTTGTGCTGATTTTAGGAAGTTTAAGACAAGAGAAGAGTAGAAGTACGACCTGAGTAGCCAACTATAAAACTTTGTTTAAGAATAGAAAAAAGAAATTTAATTTAAAAAAAATACACACAAAAGCCAAAAATCTTGAACCGAATAAAGATCATAGCTCCGAAATTTTCTGGAAATGTAATCAAACTTAATGTTAAAAATCTACCCAAAAAAGAAAACTTTGCCGCTTCCCTTCCTTTGTGTAGAACTGATTTAGAATTACAGGTTTTCTAGTGAAGATTTCTGAAGGACAGTTGAACAGGTTGGGCTCCCAATCTGTTTTCTAAAGACGGTTCTTGGATCTGGTTCCCGGGGGCCTCATTCATTAAAATATTCTCTTTCCTTTACGCAACAAATAAGTCAGCAAAAAATTACAGCATTCATATTTTTGGGTAGCTGTAGAGGCTATGATTTCCTTTTTGATAAATTAGCGGAATTCATCGTAACCTGCTTGTTTCACCATAAATTACATGTTTGGCTTTAGTCATAAGCACAAAACGTGGCATGTTTTTAATGAATGAGGCCTTCAGGGCTGAAAACAGGCCTCATCTACTCTTTTATTCTCTTGCAACATCGAACTGCTCGTCGGAGATTCTCTTTGATTTATTCACACAAATTTGTTGCATCCGTTTTTATACAGAATTCAAAAAAAGATATCTTGTTTGTGTCAATGTGTGTGTGTGTGTGTGTGTGTGTGTGTGTGTGTGTGTGTGTGTGCGTGAGCGAATGTATGTGTGTGTGTGCGTGCGTGCGTGCGTGCGTGCGTGCGTGCGTGCGTGCGTGCGTGCGTGTGAGTGTGTGTGTGTGCGTGAGCGAATGTATGTGTGTGTGTGTGTGTGTGTGTGTGTGTGTGTGTGTGTGTGCGTGAGCGAATGTATGTGTGTGTGTGTGTGTGTGTGAGTGTGTGTGTGTGTGTGTGTGTGTGTGTGTGTGTGTGTGCGTGAGCGAATGTGTGTGTGAGTGTGTGTGTGTGTGTGTGTGTGTGTGTGTGTGTGCGCGCTGCTGCTCTCCACTCCCAGGGTCTCCATAGCTCTCAGGTTATTTATGTTGGTGTGTGCTTAGCGTGTGCTTCACGTGTTAATATGTTCGTCCCCTCAGATGTCACCTCAGTCTTCCAGATATGTCCGATCCACAACACATATCTGCACGCAGGTGTCTATCTTTGTGAGGACCCTAACGTTCAACCCAAACTGGACTCTAACCCTAAAACACTCAAAAACGTTGTGAAAACTGACAAAAACGTCCTCGATTTCCACAAATCTCCTCATTCCTGAGGTGTAAAACTCAACCCGGTCCTCACAAAGATAGCTGTACAAATACGACACACACTTTACAACTCATGAGGTTTCAAATGTCAGAGGTTATAAAACAGAGTATAAGATGGTCATGGAATGCAAATGTCCAACTTCATAACAGAATAAATAAGAGAATGAACTGACACACCGATGAGAGCCAGAATATCAGACCGACCATCATTTAATACGTGGGTTCAACTGTCTGCATGTTTTCATGTTTTTGCTTGGAGAGGAATCACTCGTCTAAAGAAGCTCGACTCTGCATCGGTTTCTGTTTAATTTCCTGTAAACTCACCGTAAAGCCATAAACGGGGGAAAAAAAGAGAATTATCAAAGTCTGGTTAGCTGGTAGGTAAATGCAGTAGAACAAATCTGTGAAGCTCCTGCTGTGGAGGCTGAATTCAAGGCGCTCAGCTGCCCTGGTAGGTGCATCGTGGTCAGAGAGCATTTAAAATCCTGCTTAAAACCTTTTTCCTGCTGCTGGATGGAAACCTCGTTCAGCTGCAGCTCTTTAGCTCGAGTCCAACAGAAAGTCATTTGTTTGTTTGCTGCTCTGCTCAGTAAATCACTTGCTCTATATTCTCCAGAAACCAATTAGTGTTTTTTGACTTTATGATGGATTTGCATTAACTTACAGTGTCATCCTCTGCTGTTGAAGGAAAAAAAATCTCAGAAAACTGGTTAACTAGGTGCACATTTAGCCATTTAGTCTTCATTATTTAAGTAATTTCTCCCTCGCAACACTGAATAAAGATTCCTGAAAGGTGGAAAACAACTGCTGGTTAATTAAAATACCATTTGAAGTGGTTGTTTCTTCTCTGATAGGAGGAAAACCAACTTCAGTACAAGATTTCTGCTTTATTACAAATGTTTTCAAACTTTTTCTGTTTTATTAGACAAAAAGCATTTAAGAATGAAGATTAATTGCTTCACAGAGCTTGTAATTGTCTTGTCGCACATAAAACGTCACTCCAAGATCTTTTTTTCCCCCTTAAAATTAAAAAAAAAACTTACTGAACTTAGTTTGGGCTGCAAACAGGAATGAGTTAATTTGATTTTAGTTGGACTTTAAATGCAAAAGTTTACATTATTCCTTCATTGAGCAGTTAGATATCTATATGTATTCATAATAAGGTCATGAGCTAACAGTGTTGTCAAATCTGGTTGCTTCCAGTTTTTCAAAAATGTTTTACTTCAGAATTTTAAATTCTCTCCCGACCTGTTTCTCCTTATCTTTTTTTTTTTTTTTTTAAACATCTTAAAAACTTGTAATTTCTTTCATGTTTTTTTCCGTAGACATCTTATGCATCTGTATTAGGTGGGAATGCCAGATCAATGCAATCATTTACATGCATGTCGGACACAACAAACACAGTCAGAGTGAAAAGGAGTTTTAAACGAGCAGACGGAAGCAGTTAAGATTCTGACATCGTTGCTGTTGATACTCAGAGGACAGAGCGAGCAGCGAACAGCGAACCCACTGACAGATTTCCATCATTTCACAATGCTGACATCACAAAGTATCAGATAACGTGGGAAAGTCGACATGTTTGACACCACGACAGACTGGAGTTCAAAACACATGTTCAGATTTGGTTGAAACAATCTAAAAGTTGGTGGTTCGGACGAGGCAAACCCGCCCGTCTGCTGCTGCTGTTCTGTTCACATCAGCCCAGATGAAATGACAAATAAAACACCTTTGGGTTTGTCATTAATGTGTTTTTAGTCGGTGTGTTTTCTTTTAGCGCTGGAGATGAATGTAAAGCTTTGTTGTTGGAGATCAGCGTTTCCTCCTGCTCTCTGGAAAAGACGCTGGAACCAGACATAAGAGCTGGTAGACGGTGAAATCTTTAAGCAGAGGGAGACACTGGTGCAGATTTTCAGCCACTAACGTAAAGAAAGTGCAGTTTTCAGACTTTGACATGTTGCATCTTGTAAACCAAAACCACTCAGTAGTATGCAGTAAAACGGAGTCTTACTTTAAGAGGATTGTAGAAGGGTGTGTTCAGGGATTAACGTTATTGATGATGATGGCGATGATGATGATGTCCATGGTAGCAATGAGACTTTATGCAACTTTTACTTTGCACTAGGGACGCTGGCCTGCTGCAGAGCCGAGGCCTGGTGCTCAGTGGTGCCGGGGATCCTGCAGAGGGACGTCAGATCCACAAAAGTTAGGTAGAAGACATTTTATCCAAGGCCCTTTTAGGGATCAGTTGCCATCTGAGAAAAGCATTTTTTGCTTTTGTTTCATGCTCTCCACAGCCTGTGATGTGAACAAGTCAGGAAATTCATGCTTGAAGTAAAAAAAAATATCACAGAAACAACAAAAAACTCCCATCATCCATTGGTTTCGGCTTCTCAAATGAGCAGATTTGCTGTTTTTTCTCAGTTTTGTAACATTAGAAAGTGAATATTTTTGGGTTTATCTGACAGAGTATGACATCAATTGCAACACCATGAGTTTGTGATGTCGATTTTTTAAGCCAAATTAGTAATAATTGGTGCTTCTAACTTTAAAAACGTTGCTGTGGCTCTAATTCATTCTCTGTGTCAAACTATCAGAGGCTGTACAATCCACCATTGTCCATTAATTCTATGTAGAAGCTGTTTCTTCATCTTCTGTTTACATGTTGCCACTCAGGAGCAGAGAAAAGCATCATTCCTTCATCAAAATGGTCGTGACACACACAAACACACACTGCCTGGAGTAGAAAATAATAAAATGTTCAGACTTTAAATAGGGCTCATATACTGAAGTTTAATGCTGAAGTATAATTTTATGTTTTCTAGTGTTTATATATGTTTCTGAGGACAATCAGGGCTGCTAAATTTAACAACGTTTATAAGAATATGTGCGGTTCAGTCGGTGATTAGCCTTTCATTAGCTATAAATGCTCCAGTTTTCTTTCAGAATGATCCTGTTCAGTAAAAATTAGATTCATTATCGCTCATAAAGCCTCTCTAGCAATTAATATTTGCAGTGTTTCATCCATTTTAGTCATAGATGTAGAGAGATTAAGCTCGACTATTGCAGAAACTCTTCATTTAAGCATAAAAATATAGAAAGCACAATATTTTTGTATCGATTATGTTAAATCACCGAATGCTTGTTTTTTTACAGTTAATGAGACATTTTGCTTCATATCTGTTTGGCATTTCTGAATTGATACATGCAGTCTTGCCTTTAAACCATCAGAATTAGTTAAACACCTAGAGGGGATTTTTCTTTGCAGACGATGTCATTCTTTTCCGTAGATTATTAACCAAAAACACTTTGGTTTTTTACTTTTTTGGAGCTCCAGATCAATGTGGTTCACCATCTTAGCATGATCAGACAGTCGAACGCACTTTTCTGCAGGAAATAAGCCCAAACCTCATGTGCCCCGAGCAGATTCGAGCAAGCAGTTATTTCTTCGTGTTAATCCGCCACCAGCCAAAGATAAACCAGTAAATGCTGAATTTAATTTGGTGTTTTCAGCTGACCTGCTGCCATAGTTTCTCCCCCACCAGGAGCCCCGAGCACCACTGTCCTCCCGCCCTCGGCCTGCCTGTCTCTCTGTATGCCTGCCTACAGCAACCTGATAATGTACAAATATAATTACTGAGAAGTATTTTCTGTAAAAACAAGCGAGAAAAGAAGTTTATCCGCGGCGACACTGGGAAAACTGCCCCTTGTCTTTGCTATGTTGAACTTTTCCGAGTCTGTGGTGAAGTGAGATTGCTGATTTGTACCACGAGTCGGGTTGAAAACGATCCACACCTCCTCCACACAAACACATCAGGACAAAGAGGTTGCATGAATGACATAGTCTCTATTACGGTACTGCTGTGCATGTCTTGAAGTCCCATCTCTCCACTATACAATCACTGTAACATACCGGGGCGACACAAACTACCAACATGGAAAAAGGTGAATGAATGAACCAATAATGTATAAAATGATCAGAACCAACTGCGAATCATTGACTCTGTACAGTTGTTTCTTTGAATTGATAAATACAGATTGTGATATTGAAAGATAAAGTTTGTCTGTGTCTTTTTGTGAAGCATTAAAGTGGGGGTCAAGGGGTATGTGGTCCAGGGAGCACAAAGTTGTCACACTGGTTGTGAAAGAGCTATAAGTTTACATGAGTGAGAACTTATCAATCCTGAAGGAAAGTCTTTATTCTATGTAAGTCTATGATTGGTAGTCAAGTTTATTTTCTAAAGTGTCAACGGACTTTACAAGCTAATCCAAACCAGGACAAAGTTTAAATAAAACAGCTACTGTGGGAAAAAAGTCTTTGCTGATATGCTTGTATCCCTCTCTGTAGAAGACTGCAGATACAATTGAAACATGTCAGCAAGGTAAAACCATTCTTTATTATTGAGTTGTCAGTTTAAAAGTAACGCTAACACTTTTATCCATGGTCTAACATAACTGCACAAGGGTTTTCTAATCATCAATGTGCCTTTCAACACCATTAGCTAACACAATGTAGCATTAGAACACAGGAGTGATGGTTGCTGGAAATGTTCCTCTGTACCTCTATGGAGATATTCCATTAAAAATCAGCTGTTTCCAGCTACAATAGTCATTTACCACATTAACAATGTCTAGACCAGATTTATCATTCATTTAATGTTATCCTCATTGAAAAAAAATGCTTTTCTTTCAAAAATACGGACATTTCTAAGTGATCCCAAACCTTTGAAGGGTAGTGTAAGTATACTGAATGTGTAGTTATTTATACCTTTTAAAGATTATAGTTATTCAGACTTGCATTGTGAAGCCTTTAGAGAGCAAATATTAGTAAAATTTTCCTGAGTATCACCGCCTGAAGTGTACAAATAGTGCAAATCCAGTAGGTCACCTCATTATTATTATTATAGAGATTAACCTAACAAATATACAACTAGAGTTATGACCCAAAAACAAAAAATAGACATGAAAGCCCAACAGATCCACGGTTTTCCTATAAGCAAACGGTTTTTTTTGTCTAGAAAACATATGTATTTATTATTTTACATAGTATTCGTGTTTTTTCAAATTTTTTATCAACCGTTGTGTCTTATGGAAGCTCATTTCTGCCACTTGAAAAAAAAGTCACATGCTATCTCAGTCATAATTATGAGATAGCATGTGACTTTTTTTCAAGTGGCGGAAACAGGCTTCCATAGAAACGGGCTTCCATAGTTTCTCATGAGTTTCTGAAACTTTTATTTCAAAATGCAGGATTGACACCGGAAGCAGATTTGTAACACGGAAGTCTTTCAGTGACGCGCAGGCGCCATATTGGACTGAACGGACCGTTAACACGGAAGGAAGACCGTTGCTGTGTTTTAAGTCAAAATAAGTCAATTTTAAAGGCTCGCTTCAGCTTAAACATGCGATACAAAGTGGCAGAGACAGCAGGCTGAGTTTATACGTTGACCGAAGAAACATGGAGGCGAGGTTCGGCAGCGAAGTGGCGTCGATCGTGGAGGTGGCCATCCAGGCCACCGTGTCCGTCTTCAGGGATGTCTGGGCCAAAGAGGCGCCGAACGCGGACTGGGAGGAGGCCAAGTTCGGGGAAATCCAGGAGATCGAGAAGTGCCTGGTGGTCCAGATCCACAAGGTGTTCACGGAGTTCTCCTCGGAGCTGTTCGAGGAGAACGAGGCTCTGCGGGCCAGAGTGGAGCAGCTGGAGGACGTGCTGCAGAGGAAAGCCGGGCAGCTGGAGCAGGAGCTGGAGGCCAGAGTGGGTCAGCTGGGCAGAGACATGGAGCAGCTGGCGAACGAGCTGAAGAACATCAGCAAGACACCAGGAGAGCCCACACAAGTCCAGCTGCAGGAGGGTTCAGTGGCAGGTGGGAGAGGCTGGCATTAGTCAGTCAGTCAGGATCCATCACTGATACACTCACCTGCCAGTAATGTAGATTCAAAACATCAACTTTGTGATGGGAAATACTCTCTCATTTAAACTGTGATTAGTCGAATGAAGTTTTGTGCTCTTGTATTGTTGCACTTTAGAGTTATTTTGTTTACTTTGAGCCCAAAACAGTCTTTTCTGTGGTGTGTTTGTTTAATCTGTTAAGATTTTTTACTGCTGCTGTCTTAT
The DNA here is from genome assembly GCF_022539595.1 of Amphiprion ocellaris. Lineage (NCBI taxonomy): Eukaryota > Metazoa > Chordata > Actinopteri > Pomacentridae > Amphiprion > Amphiprion ocellaris. Next base: position 32,951,144 of record NC_072772.1, read on the forward strand.
TATTTTATTAGGCACATATTTAGTCACACGTATCTGGAATTGAACATTACAGTATTTTATTTTATGATCAAAAAGGCAAATGTCGGACAAAATATTACAAAAACAAGACCCAAAACCACAAAAGCGAGAAACAAAATGACAAAAACATGGACAAACGACACGTGAGCCAAAAAAAGAACAAAAACGAGACAAAAAATGACAAAATGAGAAACAAAGTGACCAAAAAATGGACAAAAGACGCAAGCAAGACAAAAAAAACACAAAACGACAAAAATGAGAAACAAAATGACAAAAACACAAGACAAGCAACAGATGTCAGACAAAAAACAAAAACAAGTCAAAATATTACAAAGACAACACAACAAAAATTTATTTTATGATCAGAACAACTTGTCATGGTCTAGAAATTATTTAAAATTTATAGTTTTACTAATTTACAGTTTGCACTGAATGTCTTCTCTGTAATTTTTGTGCTTTACAAAGTCGTCCCAGGGGCCGGATTGGACCCTCTGGTGGGCCGGTTTTGGCTCGCAGTCCTCATGTTTGGTATAAATCAAGTGTTTTATTGCTACACAGATTCCCTGGCCGTCAGATCATTTCTCCACATGTCAAGGACCGTGGGTTCAGCATAAACTGCAGCAGAAATCATATTTTTCATATTTGTTTCAAGAAAAATTGCAATATCTGTAAAAATATTTGCAATCTGCTTTTGTTTTTGCATATTGTTCAGCTCTAATGAACAGTCCATAACAAACACACTACACAATCCTGGCAGTGACTTTAAAGGTAGTTTGTGATTGTTATAAAGTTGAGAGGAAAAGTAAAAGCAGTTAAGACATGAAGCCCTGTAGTTCTGCTGTTCCTCAATCCCCTTCAGTTTTAGTAGCGAGTAAATATTCAATCCAGGAACCACTGAATAATCAATACTCGTTGAGGCCAAACTGTGACACAAACAGCAGCTTCTAAAACCTACACAACCCTAAAACCTGGGGTGATACAGCCCTGGAACCGTCTTTGCAGTATTTTGAGCTGAAAGACACACTGAGGGGACATGTAAGATAAGGTAAACTTTATTAATCCCACAGTGGGGAAAGTTCACTGTTACAGCAGCTCAAAAGAAAGCGTTATAAGGTCAGTTTAAGATTATGTTCTATACACTGTGAGACTTTGATTAATTTGCTGAAAAGGGGCACAATACAGGACTTTTAATTCAGAAATGAGACAACGTGACATGAGTGGCTTGGTGGTTAGAACCGTCGCCTTGCAGCTAGAAGATCCCCGGTTTGCGTCCCGGCTTTCACGGGATCTTTCCGCATGGAGTTTGCATGTTCTCCCTGTGCAGGCGTGGGTTTTCTCCCACAGTCCAAAAACATGCTGAGGTTAATTGGACAGTCTAAATTGTCTGTGTGTGTGGATGTGAGTGTGATTGTTTGTCTCTATGTGTTGCCCTGCGACAGACTGTTACCTGTCCAGGTGTCCCCCACCTTCACCCTAAGTCAGCTGGGATGGATGGATGGATAATAGGGATGTAACGATACACTCAACTTACGATTCGATATGATTTCCGATATTAGGTTAATGATGTGATTTTCTCTCAATTTCTTTTACAGAATGAGCTTGCAGACAAATTATGGCTGAAAAAGATTCCTTTCATTATTTCTCAGAGAAAAAACACATTTCTGAGGTAGGATGGAACAAAACAAACTATGCAAAGAATGCATATTTAAAAAACACATACACATATTTAGGTATATAGAAACTACAAATGATATTTTATCTTCAACAAAATAAAGAGAATCCCTTTTATTTCTCTGAGGTAGGCTAAGCTGTTGCAATACAACACGTCTTCTTAAAACTGCAACTGAAATTATACAGATTCAGCCAAAATAATGTTAACACACATCAGGAAAAGAAACACTTGCATAAATATTTCAATACCAAATTTATTCAGACATCACGAGATTAATAAAAGTTATCTTTGGCCTCTACAGTTACAAGAGGTGCTCAAAGTGGTGGCCACTGGCTTCCAGACATTTCTGTTGTGTTGTAGACGTCACTTGTTGATGCTCCATTCATGAGGGTAGCGCCATCTGTTGGGAAAACATCGTACAACAGGACACAGAGTTGTCATGATTTGATCAAACTTAGAAAGAGGAATCTATATGTATAGAAGTACTTATACAAATGAAGTATTTATAAAAGTTTTTCTTTTCCTGATGTGTGTCTACATTATTGTGACTGACTGTATTTTATCTTTAACAACAAAAAATAAATTGAAAAAATGGATTTTCAAAGCAAATCCCACATCAAAAATCGCTAAATAAATAACACAAATAAACAAAATCTCACTCTTTTTTTTTTCATTTTTGGACACAGGGAAGCCAAAATGCTGCCACACCTCCTACTTGAAACTCAATATCAATATCAGCCATGTCTCCTGTTCCATCTGAATACCTGACAGTGACGTATGACGTCGATCAAGTGAACTCAGAAGTAGATTCCGTCCTCCGCTGTTTAAAAAGGGCATCGCGATTCATTTTTCATCTCAGCCGATTTGAATCTTCACACATTTGTATCGATTTTGAACTGTCTGGCGATGCATCGTTACATCCCTAATGGATAACGTGACATTATTTCTCTGCCTTTTAATGTAGGAAAACCAGCGCTTTCAGCCTCCACCAATCAGGATACCCCAGAGGAGACGGAATCCTCCCAGAGCTCATCATCACTTCCAGCAGGAAGCACTGAAGTCGTTCCCGGCTCCACAGCTGCATCTGTGACTGTACCGACACCAGCAGCAGCTCCGATGCTGTTTGTCAGCTCTGCTCCCCCAGAGCTGGTGGTGGACGCTGGTGAAGTCGTCACCCAACAACCTCCTGAACCGTCGACGAATGTTTCCCAAACAACACAAAGAACGGCGTCCAACTTCAACCCGACAGCCTCACCGGGTTACACACCGCAAGACGTCCCCAGTCCAGACTCCAGCACCGTCAGCGGACTCGACTCTACACAGGAAAAGGTCAGGTGCCTTGAAAATGTCAAATCTAGATGCTGGTTTGGACCTGTGTCTGTCACAAATTCAGCAGCATCTCATCATAGATGGATAACGTGATTTAAGGGCAAAATGGGTCGTACAAATAGCCTTGCTGTCTTAATGCAACAGAAAGCCAAATATAGTGTCACATTTCTCTAATGGGAATTATGATACTTAGAAAACCCTTACAACCCTTGTGAGATAAGATAATCCTTAATTGCTCCCCCACACCAGGGGGAAATTTACATTGTGACAGCAGCAACATTTTTACAGCAGCAATAAGTGTATGTATAATAATAATAATAATATGTAGAGAAATGAATAAATACAATATTGATACACTGTAGACAACAACAATATAAAGTGGCTTGTAAAATAAATGTAAAAGTGCAAAGATGCAGCAGTGCAAAAGTTGCTGTGCACATTTGATTCTGTTTTGAGATGATGATGCTGATAATATGATATAAGTCTGGTTTATGTTACCATCAGCCAGTGATGCTGATGTTGTTCAGTCTTACAGCAGATGGTATGAATTACCTGCGATAGTGCTCCTCCTTGTAGAGTGGATGTCTCAGTCTGCTGCTGAAGGAGCTGCTTAAAGCCCTCGACTAAAGATTAAAGTTAAATTATTCCCTCTTGCATCACAGAATTCTTTGGAAGAGGGACCCTCCAGGAGAACGAGGCGGACAAGAAGAGCAACTGAAAAAACTGAAAAAGGTAGGATGTAACCATAACATGTCAGTTTGAGCCAAATCTTTGAATATGAAAGTTCTAATTCTTGTATGTTTGTCTCAATTTCCAGTTTCCGCCGAGAACAACATTGAAGAGAAAAAGGTCAAGCTGGAAGAGCAGGTCAGAAGGTTAAGGAAAAAAGACTCACGGACAGCAAAACGCTTCTTCTGTGATCACTGTAACGTCGGTTTCCACTGGAAAGGTGAGCTGAAGAAGCACATGAATGTCCACAAGAAGGCTTTTCCGTGTAAGCAGTGTGGCAGGAGCTTCCTCGAGAAATCGTCTTTGGAAAATCACCTTTTACGTCACGAGGCCACCAAAGCTCCGCTGCCCTTCCCTTGTCCTCAGTGTAAACGATCGTACAGGAAAGAAGAGTCGCTCCAGAATCACCTCAAGCATCACCAGAAGGTGAAACCGCCGAAGCCGTTCGGCTGCGATCAGTGTGGGAAAACATTCAGGATTAAACAGTCTCTAGAAAACCACTTGTTGCGCCACGAGAAGTGGAAGCAAATGGTGAAGTGCCAGCTTTGTGACAAGCCCTGCAAGACGTCGGTGCAGCTCAAGTGTCACATGGCCGTGCACTCGGAGGAAAGACCGTTCAGCTGCGCGACGTGCGGGAAGGACTTCAAGAGCAAAGACACGCTTCGCTTCCACCAGATGGTTCACACGAACACCAAAAAATACAAATGCCCCTTGTGTGAGGAGACTTTCAAATACGCCCACTCGCTGACCGTGCACAAGAGGAAACACACGGGCGACACTCCGTTCACCTGCGGCGTGTGCAACAAGTCGTACCGGACCGGCACCGCTCTGAAAAGACACAGCGTCGTCCACACGGGAGAAAAACCGTTCACCTGTCATATATGCGGAGCGAGGTTCAGCCTGAACAACAACCTCAAACGGCACCTTCGCATCCACACAGGAGAGAAGCCGTTCACCTGCCAGGAATGTGGAAAGAGCTTCTCGGACAACAACAAGCTCAAGTCCCACATGCTCATCCACGGCGCCAGGAAGCCGTTCATGTGCGACCAGTGCGGGAAGACGTTCCTCTTCAACTGCAGGCTGCTCGTACACCAGAAGTACATGCACACCGACAGGAGCGAGGAGTCGGACGGCACGCAGAATTTCTTCCAGAACAGACGGCAGAACAAGTCGCTGGTGAAACCGTTCAGCTGCAAAATATGTCTGAGGGGTTTCAGCGCCGCGTGTTCCCTCAAGCTTCACGAGCGAGGCCACAGCGAGCACAAGGAGTTCAACTGCACCACGTGCGGGAAGTCTTTCCACAACAAGTACTCTTTCAGCTACCATCAGCGCAGCCACTCGGGGGAGAAGCCGTTTGTCTGCGACGTGTGCGGGAAGCGGTTTTTCCACGCTGCTAGCCTGAAGCAGCACGAGCGCATTCACACCGGCGAGAAACCGTACAAATGCGACCAGTGCGGGAAGGCCTTCAGAACGGACGGAAACTTCTACAGGCACTTGCGGATCCACACGGGGGAGAAACCGTTCCAGTGCATGTACTGTCACAAGAAGTTCCACCAGTCGAATCAGCTCAAGTCCCACTTGCAGGTCCACACGGGCCAGAAGCTCTACTCGTGTCAGCAGTGTGGCCGAGGCTTCTCCGATTCAAGGCAGCTCAAGAAGCACAGCTGTGACGCCTCGTAGCGACGTCATTCTGTTACGTTTTCCACCTCTGCAAATGGGAGCCATGAAGGCATTAGTTACATACGACCCAGTGGCTTTATGCTCAAAATATTGCTTGACTAAACTAGCGTGATCCAGAAATAACTTCACAAGTTTCATGTTTCTAATCTGGTGCAGTTTGGTTAATTAATGAGTAAGTTAATTGAGAAGAAGTTAATTTATTCCGGTTTTGAAAATAGATTCAGTTGTTGCAGCCATGAAGAAAAACATCTGCTTGTGATTAACAGTAAGAATGGGATGCTTATATTAGCTGAACAATTCAAAGCTATTTTAACTCTCGCTTGTCTGATATGTTAGAGTTAAGGGATTATTAGAAAGTCATTATTAATAAGAAACATAGTCACAGCTTTGTTCTCAGTAGGAGTTAGCGGCATTGTTTGTGGCATATATTGTATTTTTTTGTCAGTTATTAAAAATCTTGAAGAACAGCAGTTAATAAAACATTGTGGCTGTTTAAAAATAGTTACCCTTGAAACCTAAGTAAAAGTATTTAGGTAGGACACATCTTAATGTTTTGAAGATGAAAAAATAATTATGGTTTTGAAAATGTGCATTAGGATGTCGGAATTATTTTCAGCAACTGCAACTGTTTCTCCTTTACCATTTGAGTTCTTACTAAAGTGAAGATTATGGTATTTTGATGGCTTTTTTTGTTAATTTGAAAGATTTGTTTGTATTCATTTTTGTGAATTCATAATAATCCAGTTGATTGCCGCTGAGATGTAATTATTTTCAAAATGAAGTTGTAAAAAGACTTTCTAATGTACAGTGCTCTGTAACGATGTAGTCTATATATTTTTTCTGCTCGGAACCGCAATAAAAAAAAAACATTTGCAATCAGATGAACGCGAGTTTTATTTTGAAATTGCATGTTTGTGCCGCTGGTACTTCCGGGACCGATGGCTCCGGTTCTGCTGTCACTTTCGCCGCCAGCTGTTAACTCGGATATAAAATGTCAGAAAACTTAGTGTTTTATTTGGAAGCAAAGTCCATCATGGACACGGTTATTGAGGCCGCTGTCGATCTTGTTGGAAATTCAAAGGAAGAAGCTGCAAGGAAGGAGCAAAGTGAGAAACAAAAGGTGAGTGAGCCGTTAAATGTTAGCCTGATGCTAACCAAACACTAACCGTACAGACTGTGATGCTAACCACGTAGCCTAGCATGCCAACCATACAGTATATAAAGCATTACCACATAGCCTGGTATGCTAACCATACAGTATATGAAGTTCAGAAATACTGCTTCTGGGGAGATTGGACCGACGGAGTGAAGTCACGAAGAGGGGACGTAAAGAACAAAGATGGCGCATGCTCGTAGCTAGCTAAAATATCAAAAAGTTTAGCAACAGAATAAGCTGGAATTTGGCGTATAAATACTGTTATTTGGGGTTGTTACATTGCACGTTTTCTTTGTTATGAATTTACAGTGTCTGTCTAGTGAGATGGTTGACGGTAAAAGACAATCTGTTTACTTTTCTTTAAAGTCAGTCCGGTACGGATCCCCGAAAGGGTCAATATAGATTTTAGTCACTCCAACGTGTCTTTATTATTAACCATCGTGTCGTCCTGCGGGTCAAATTGACCCGTTTCAAAGTTTGAAAATGTGGGAAAAAGTACATTTTCACAGTGAATACTTCCACATTTTCAACATTTTGGGGAAACTTTTGAACATTTTTTTGGTGGAAAAAATGAAATGTTAAAATGTTTCTTTAAGAACATTCGGAAAAAAATCAACCAAAATCCGGCGAAATTCGCTGGATTTTGGTTGATTTTTTTCAAAATGTTCTTTAAAAAATTATTAGAACTTTTACTGATATATATGTAATCACTTTAGAATTTTTAAAGATTTTTTTCGGAATATTTTTATTCATTTTTAAAAAAATATTTACAATTTTTATTTTATTTGTTTATTTATTTTATTTCATGCCAAATTTGGGGATTTTTTAAAAATAAAACTTTTAAGAGAAACTTTTATTAAATTTTCTTCTGAAGATTTTGCAAATTTCTATAAATTTCAGGAATTCTTTTTTTTTTCTGAATTTTTGGATTTTTTTCAGATAAGGGAACAATACTTTTTTGGTGCCCGTGAATGAGGACAACAGGAGGGATAAGACAAGAAAATCTTTTATTTCTCCCCACGCCAGGGGAAATTCACATCGTTACAGCAGCTTACGTAGCAATAGTTATAGTGGTGAAATAATAATAAAATAGTAGTAATAATATTTACAATATGTACATGAATGAGAAATGAGAATGAAATAGTACAGTATTGACACACTGTAAACAATACAATATAAAGTGACTTGAAAAAACAACTTTAAAAAGTGCAAAGATGCAGCAGTGCAAAAATTGCTGTGCATATTTTATGATTTGGGATTATATGATATGAATATAGATGTTTGGCAATTCAACGTGTCGTTTGTTATTATTAGTTTGTTTGTTTTTGCTATTTTCTTATGCTGTTTTTAGGAAATTTGACTTTTATTTTGCACTTTACCCATCTAGCTTTACGTATATATATCTGATTATATATTATTTTTTATTTTATGTGTTGTTTCCTAATTGCTTGTATTATGTATGACAGCGTTCTTGTGTTTTTGAATCTTTCATTTATAGCATGATATTTTGGACGATATATTTATATTATTTTATTGCATTTTTATTCCCTTTACCTGTAAATTACTTAGTGTTACATTTGATTCCTATGAAAAGTTCCATATAAATACAGTTGGATTGATAGATGGCAAGGTTTTATTGCGTTTTTTTTTTTTTTTTTTGCAATAAATTTTACACCCCTTCTTATCCTTACAAACAATTATTTTAAATTGCAACGGTCTTGGATCATATCCAGCTGCTGAGATGTTTGATTATTGTTCCAATTTGGGGCGCTGCTTTCGTTCAATCTGTGGTGCTGCGGATAAATCCAGCCGTTTCTGTTTGAACCTGCAGTGCTGCTGTGTGTTTATTTGTTTATTTATGGGTTCAAAATTACAGAAGCTTTAATACAACGCTCAACCAGCAAACCTTCACCGCACACACAACCACTTTATGTTGTCAGTGGTACAAACATCAAAAATGGATTCATCACAGTCTTTATCCTAACAATAGCTACAGCCACAGTGACAGATTTATCATCTCAGACTCCCTGTAATCAGATCTAGGACTTAATTTGTACGTTACATGATACTGCATTACAGAGCTGCTCATATAGGTGTAAAAAACTCATTCACCTGTAGATTTAAACTGAATATGACACCTGTGGATTCCACCATCAAGCAGTTATTTCCTGCTGTAAACTTCAGTCTGATTATTGGTTAGTTGTGAAGAACCTCATCTACCTGATCAGCGGAAATAAAAGTCAGTAAACCTGAAATACTCACATCTACAGTTGTTAATATAATGTGTCTATATGCCAGAATTCCAGTATTATTGTAAACTATAGTGTGTTATCATTTATTAAGCAAGAATCACGTATCGTACTGAAAGTTTGTCACTGGCCCAGTTTTCTTTACACTCACATCAGATGGTTGTCTTTATTGTTCTGGATCAGGGGTGTCAAACATGCGGCCCGTGGGCCAATAGCAGCCCGCCAAAGGGTCCAATCCGGCCCGCAGGATGATTTTGTAAAGTGTAAAAATGACAGAGAAGACATTAAGTGCAAATTGTAAATTTGTAAAACTATAAATTTAAATAATTTCTACACCATGACAAGTTGTTTTGATCGTAAAGTAAAATACTAGATTGCTCATTGTTCTTTTGTCGTTTTGTGCTTCATTTTTGTAATATTTTGTCTTGTTTTTGTTGATTGTTGTCTGACTTTTATGGTTTGCCTCATGTTTTTGTTGTTTTGTGTTTCCTTTTTGTGTCGCTTGTGTTTTTGTCTTATTTTTGTCATTTTGAGTTTGCTTTATTTGTTGTTTTTTGCCTCGTTTTTATTGTTTTGTGTCTTTTTTTTGGTCTCACTTGTGTCGTTTGTCCAGTTTTTTGTCTCTTTTTGTCTTGTTTTGTAATATTTTGTCTTGTTTTTGTTGTATTTTGTCTTTTTTTGGTCGGACTTTTGTCGTTTTGATCATAATCCACTGTTTTGTTCAGATCCAGATACCTGCGACTAAAAGTTTTGTGCCTTTGTAGATAAACTGTGATCTATAAGTTGTAATGTGCAAATGATAAACTGAGGCATAATATTGCTGAAATTGAATTTATTTTTCTTAAGAAATTTCAGGTTGTTCATAGTGTTTTGTAAAAAAGATAATTCCTTAAATGTGAACAGTTTCAGAATGTACTTTTTTGTACTAAAACAAAAGGGAAAATTGGAGTTGTTGGTATTTATAGGTTGTTATGCTGTGATTTTACTGGTCACTTGAGATCAAATTGTGCTGAATGTGGCCCCTGAACTAAAGTGAATTTGACAGCCCTGCTCGAGATGTTCAATAACAATCAGTGTTTCTGCTCTATTTTTATCCTCACAGCCAGACTTTGTAGAAATGTTGTCACGAGAGGCAACGAGAAAGATCAGCACGGTTTTCTCCCAGCTGTCGTCGCTGCTGCAGGCTGAAAACAGGACGCTGAAGAGCAGAGTGAAACATCTGGAGAGCGAGCTGAAGGCCGTGACCGAACGCTTTGAAAACGCCAGACTGTGGAGGGAGAACGTCCTGAGCGGCAGCCCGGTTCTGTTCCAGCAGAGCGGCCTGATCTTCACCCTGAAGCCTTTCGGGAAGCTACAAAGAAAGACGGATAAAGAAGCAGACGGAGTCACAGAATCATCTCCTGCTGCCGCTGCTCAGGTGGATCACGGACAGAAAGCAGGTACGTTTTCATTAAAGGAAAACCTCAGCCTAAAAGTTAAAAAAAAGTTTATTACATGTGGTGAATTAAGAGCCAAACTTGAACTCGTCATATGCACTGTCATACAGTGACAATAAGGGCTTTGATTTGATTTGATTTGCTTTTAAAACACCCTCAAAAAACGCATTTAATGCTGATTATTAACACAGCAGCATTCACTAGTAAATGTACTGAAAAGTATCTTTTATTTCAGATAATAAATCATTGTTGTTTCTTTTTTCTGCAAACACATTTAACAAATCCTCTCAAATATATTTAATAATTCTTTAGTTTCATGCAAAATTTGTATTTTTTTTCTTACTTTCAATCTATTTTTACTGTTTTTAATGCACTGTATGTTTTACTGTCCATATCTTTTAATGTTTACTTTTAAACCAGCACTACCAACAAAATTTCTTTATCTGACAGGTGAAAGCTAATTGCATAATGACAATAAAGATTCTTGATATTTCAGCCACAATAATAATAATAAAACACAGACATGTAAAATTTTAAGTAAATTTAAAGTAAAGTAAGTAACTTTTAATTAAGCATGTACCTGAAATTTAAATTTTTAAATTTTTATTTTAAATGCTTGTTTTGTTTAGATTCTTTTGTATCTTTAATGTAGCGCTTTGAGATTTTGCTTAAATGAAAAGTGAATTACAAATAAAATGTATTATTATTATTAAATATAAACAACTAATTACAGAAAAGTGTAAAAACATTTTTACAATCCATCTCTCAGACTCCATCATGTTTGTCCCTGAACCTTTAACTTTCTAACACAAATCAAAAGTTTGTCGTAAAATATTATTATTTTGTTTCATTGGAAACACATAACAACTAATCAAACCACCATAATACAGATGTTGTCTTCACAGTTTCTGACAAAAGAGTTTAATTACCGACAGAAATGTGTGAAACCATAAATGTTGCTGTTGTTTCTGGAAGCAGCAGTACTGAAACGGAGATGTTATGTAATTTCACACCAGCAGCAATTATTATGTCCGTCCAGTTTTGAAGGAAAATTGGGCCCAACTTTTCTGCAGATTCCAGCATGAATGATGTGTTTTTGTTTGTGTTGTTTATCAGTAATTTCTCATGCAGAAGGTGGAGAAACGGCAAAGGAAGTAACTTCATCAACAGCCACTGGACAAGGTGGGATTTTAAGTGGTTTATATGGAAATAATTTACTTTAAAAGAGCTTACTTGAACAAACTTGTAGCTTTAACTGTTTTAAATTTCAAATTAGCGCAGAAATATGATTTCATACCTGAGATTTGATGTAAACACGCTCATTTTGTGCATGAAAATGTTTCTTTTTACCGTTAAAATGTCAGTTTTTGTCTCTGCAGTCATCTTTACTACTTCTGCAGAGGATTGTACCACAACAAACACAGCTGGAGCCAAAACCACACAGGAAGCTGAGGTGAAGAAGAAAGGGAAGGTGTTCGTGTGTGATGTCTGCAGCAAGAGCTTCAACCGTCACTTTCACCTGATGAAGCACATGAACACTCACAGAGAGCAGAGGCCGTTCGCCTGCCAGCAGTGCCCGAGGAGATTCAGGAACACGGCGACGTTCGAGTACCACCTGCTGCGGCACGAAGAGAAGAAGTACGCCGCCTTCGAGTGCCAGCTCTGCCACAAGACGTTCAAAACTAAAATGCACCTGAAGACCCACCAGCTGGTTCACTCGGACACGAGGCCGTTCGTCTGCTCGTCCTGCGGGAAGGGCTTCAAAACCAAACACAACCTGCAGGCTCACCAGGTCGTGCACACCGTGGAGAAGCCGCACAAATGCTCCGAGTGCGGCGAGAGCTTCAGATATGCCTTCACGCTGCAGTGCCACCGAAGCGTTCACACCGGCGAGCATCCGTACAAATGCGCGGTTTGCGGCAAAGCTTTCGTAAAGAGACGATCGCTCCGGACGCACCAGTCGGTCCACAGAGGGAAGATGTTCACATGCGAGACGTGCGGCGCAGGATTCACCCTTCAACACAACCTGAAGAGACACATTCGTATCCACACGGGGGAGAAACCGTTCAAGTGTAAAGTGTGCGGGAAGAGTTTCATCCAGGACAACAAGCTGAAAGCGCACATGCTTCTTCACGGAGCATCCAAGGCGTTCATGTGCGACCTGTGCGGGAAGACTTTCCTGTACAACTGCCAGCTGAAGAAGCACCAGAAAGTGACTCACGACGAAAGACACGGGCAGGTGGTTCAGAGACGAACTCGAGAGCGAGGCAGCCGCAGGGTCATCTACAGACGGGACCGGACGATGGTCAACGTGACGCCGTTCAGCTGCAGGAGCTGCAACAAGGGCTTCGACACCGCGAGCTCTCTGAAGAGACATGAGCGAATCCACACAGGGAACATGCAGTACAGCTGCGATGCATGTGGCAAATCTTTTTACTACAAAGCCACCTATGATTACCACCTTCGAATCCACTCAGGAGAAAGACCGTTCGGTTGTGAAATCTGCGGAAAAAGGTTCATCATCCTTCAGGCGCTAAAGTCCCACAAACTGCAGCACTCTGGAGAGAAACCACATAAATGTGAGCAGTGCGGGAAAGCCTTCAGGATCTACACAAACTACCAGAGACACCTTCGGATCCACACAGGAGAGAAGCCCTATGAGTGCGAGGTCTGCGGAGTGAGATTCAGGCAGCTCGGACACGTCAAGTTTCACATGCAGATTCACACGGGAGAGAGACCGTATTCCTGTAGCAGCTGTGGACTCGGATTTTCAGACTCAAGGCTGCTCAAAAGACATAACTGTAGTGAGAAGTACCAGAAAATGTTGGGAAATGTGCTCACAACATCCTGATAAAAACAGAAGGTAACCTAAATCTTCACTGTCAAAATGTTACTTCTGGTCATAATTTCAAACCACATGAATAATTGGTACATTTTAAGGCAGTTTGTCATGAAAGAAATTGTTGTAATTGTGAACTTTGAAGTGTTTTAACTGTGTTTAGAACCCACAGGTTAACCTAAAAACCTGCTTCAAATAAAGAACATTTTGAATTGTTTGACTCTTGGATCTTTTAATTACTCGATATGTTAAGCTCAAAATAGCATCAGCAAAATAGTCTGAATCTAACTGGAATCCTCTGAATTGACAACATTTACTACACATAAGTTTATTTATCTTTATATGTAACAGTCAAGTTCATATTCTTACAGAACTTAAAATACTCAAAAAACTTTGAATACCCTGATTAATATCTCTAAATAATAATGATTATAGATATAATTAAAACACATAGTTTTTGACTGTTTACTTAAGGCACTTATTTATATGACACAAATAAAAGTACAGGCAAAAATGTTTTTTCAATAGAGCAATTGGATTGCCGTTATAAATTTACCTAACTTGAATGTTATGGTAAGAAACCATGCAATAATATACATTATACAAGCTTTTGTGAATGTTTAGAGGACAATTAAGACGATTACAATTTAATAATTTTTATTTATTTCAAACTGCTTCAGTTTGTTTTTCTCGGTGTATTTTGAAAGTATTACCCAGGAAATACGTATTATTTCATGCCTAAATGATGCTGCTCTTTGGTGTAATTCCTCTCTATGACCATTGGGGGCACTCATAACGTGTTTTTATTCCAAATAATCTAATTAGTTTCTCATATATATATATATATATATATATATATATATATATATATATATATATATATATATATATAATATATATATATTGAGAATAAGGATTTTCGTAACAACAAATCTGTGTTGTAGGTCTTTACCTCTATAATGTAATGTAAATATTGTCAAGCTAGACACGATAGCAAGTAGGTGCTTCCGGTGAAACATTTACAATAAAACAATTGTTACTAGCATATTTTAGTAATTATTTTTCCTAACTAATTTAATCGGTGTAAAATTATTGATATAGCCACATTACATAAAGTAAAATTAATGTGTTGTTAAATAACTCAAGTACTGCAGTATTTGCTGTGATAAAGTACCAGCGTGACGATGCGTTCGTGCTGGAGAGTAGCTTGCTTTTATTTTGAAGAGCACGGACCGGGAAGAAGAAGGTGGTTCCGTGTTGTGTTTTGTCGCCGCAATGACAACAGAGCTGCTCTACAGCAGCTGTTTGTCGTTATTAAACCGTAGAACAGAACCGGAACCAGGGCCGGGTCGAGCCGCCGTCATGTCGGAGCTGGAGACGCAGGTGTGCTCCATCCTGGAGATCATGGTCAACGCCACCGTGTCCGAAATGAGCAAAGTTCTGGGCGGCTGCGGTCCAACTCGTCCACAAGTGTCAACATGTGCGGCTGAAAACACCAGCGGCTCCTCGGAGGAGAAGGTACGTCAACCGGTGCTCGGTTACAGGTGCCGGTTCTGGTCTCGGTTCTGGTCTCGGTTCTTCTCCTTAGCGATGCTTCTTCTTCTTCTTCTTCTTGTTCTTCCTCCACCGACGAGCAGCTGATCATAGAAATAGAAGAGCTAGCTGGCTGCTGCCGTTAGCTTCCAGAAACCAGCTCTGTTTGGGGCCGTTCGACTGGTTTGAGTGAATAGTCGGGTTAAAGAACGAGTAAATGTGTGAGTCTCAGTGATGAAAGTACAACAACAGTCCAGAAGAATCCATGTTTGGGCGCCATTTTGAGTTGGACAGCGGGCTCGGGCCTATCTATCTGGTGTAGGTCTACAGGAGCCTCAGCCACAGGTCTCCTCCTGGACCAGGTTCACATATTAGCATCTTATTTATAATATTTATTATTACTGGCATCATAAATACAGTAAAATCAAGTCTCCTCCTGGACCAGGTTCACATATTAGCATCTTATTTATAATATTTATTATTAGAGTCATCATAAAGACAGTAGTATCAGGTCTCCTCCTGGACCGACATTAGTATATAGCATTATATTTATAATATTAATAATTAATGTCATCCTAAAGAGAAGATAGTAGTCTCCTCCTGGGCCAGCATCACTTCATATCATCTGATTTAAATTATTATTCATTGCTCTCATTATAAAGACAGTAATATCAGGTTTCCTCCTGGACCAGAATTAGTTGATATTATTATATTTATAGCAATAATTACTGTTATCATGAAGACAAGAAATCAGATCTCCTCAAAAACCAGCAGCAGTTTATATCATAGTTTATATTATTATTCTTTATTGTGAACATAAAAACAAGGAATGAGGTCTCCTTCTGTACCAGAATCAGTTTAAATAAAAGTTTATATTATTTTTATTTATCGTCAACATAAAGACAAAAAAAAAAAACAGTTTTCCACTTGAACCAGCGTCACTTCATCTCATCACAGTTTATAATATTTTTCTTTACTGTGAAATCAAGTTTAAAATGTGTTACAGGATTCATAATCTCTGCTCTTCTTGCTGGTCTAATGTATTTCTCTGATTGTATTTCAACCTAAAACATTAATTTTAACCCTTTCATTGTGCTGTAAAACCTGATAAATCCCTGCCCGGCCTGTATCTGATGGCAGTCTGTGTTGTTTCCATCAGGTGATCCAGTTCAGTGTCTTCATGACGTCTTTGGCTCAGGAAGCTGTGGAGCAGATCTGCCAACTTTTCCAGGAATGTTCCTCCATGCTGCAGCTAGAAGTACGTGATTCTACTGCTTTGGTTTATTCATTCACTGTTCTTTACGTGTGGACAGGAAATCTGAAGCGCTTCCTTCTGCAGGTGACGCAGGGCGTGGCTGAGATGGAGGACCTGAGGAGGAGGCTGGAGGAGGCGGAGTCGGAGCTGAAGCTGGTGCTGGAGGGCAGCGGAGGCCAGAAGGAGGTGGAGGAGCTGATGGAGGGAGGCAGCGGAGAGGAGGAGGAGGCCGGGAGGAGTCCGACCAGCAGAGGAGGAGGAGGAGGAAGTGTTCAGAGCAGCCAGCGATCAGGGAGGAAGAGTCGCAGAGGTGAGCAGAGGGATGAAAACAGATTAGTGGGTTAGGAGGTATGTTGAGCCTCAAATCAGGGTTTTTAGAATCATGAAGGTGACTCTGTTGTAACCTGCTATATCTCCATGGTAACTGATGCTGTGGAGCTAGATCTCCATGGTAACTGATGCTGTGGAGCTACATCTCCATGGTAACTGATGCTGTGGAGCTACATCTCCATGGTAACTGATGCTGTGGAGCTACATCTCCATGGTAACTGATGCTGTGGAAGCTACATCTCCATGGTAACTGATGCTGTGGAAGCTACATCTCCATGTTAACTGATGCTGTGGAGCAGGTTATGTTCAGAGTTTAGGATTTGAATCGGCTTTAGAAGCGTCTCCCCTTAACCAAAGCATTTCCTGATGATATTTATGAGTGATACCGATTCTCAGTTGAGGGAAAATGTTTCCTCTGCAGACCTGTTGAGCTGTACCTTAATACAACCACTGAATGAAGCTGTGCAGTTACAGTCTCACACACTGGATGCATCGTGTTGCCGTGGGAACCCAACGTGTATTCAACTGGTGATGCAGAAATCCTATAAAAGTGTTTTTGTGTTTGGTCCTGATTTGCTGTCACACTGCTGCTACTGCAGCTGATAGAACACAAATAAGAAACTGATTACAGAGAATATTCAATCACTGACTTTAGTTTCACTTTGATTTGACCAAAAATTAAACTGCATTATTTCCTGCATTATGGCACAGAGTCAGAATTACATGCACTTCAATACAATATGTCTAATATAGGAAGTTTAAAGTTTAAAAGCTAGTGTTAGTTATCAATAATCAGCTGCAGTTTTTACTTCTTTCAACTCTGTGTTCAGGTGGATTGTTAGAATTAAAGGGTCTTAAAACACATTAAGAACACACCATGTGCAACGTCTCGGTGCTTTGTTCTCTGCTTTCTCCATTTTATGTGATAAAGCTGAACTGACACAGATGAATGATTTATTGTTTTTGTTTTTCCAGTTGTTGGTGACAGTGCAGTCAAGAGGTCGCCTATAATCCATCTGTGGAAGGGCAGAACTTATGAGGTACAATCTCGACTCATCTGACTGTCTGATTCCTTTTCCTCACACTGTGGTGACGATTTCATTCATGACTTCATATTGTATGAATTTCTTGAGAGGCAGCTTAAAAAATTAAATGCCGGGGCATTAAACGTCAGGGAAGTCTCTGTCATGGTGCCCTTTGTTAGCTGGTGGAAAAACCGAGTACTACAGCTAATCTACAATGCATTTTTCTGTAGAGAATACAGGTTTTGTGGAGTTCGTGGAGCCACAGTAGATGCTATCCTCTCTAATCTTAGTTTCCCATCTCACTGAGACACACTGTTTTCAGTTTATTGGCTTAAATCTGTCCAAATGTTCTTATTTTCTCTTACTCCCAGGACAGCGTCCAGCCTGTTATCATAAAAGAGGAAGGACTGGAGGGCTTAGCTGACCAGGCATCTTCTGATTCTGGTCAGTACAGAGACGAGCCCGGCCCAGATGAGGACGACGACCCAGACTACCAGGTGGGTTTCACCAATACCTCATTCATCTAGTTTTATTTGTGATTTTTATTGCTTTTTTCATCGTCTGTGGTTTCATTATTGAGGTTGTATCGACTTAACATAATTAAAAAAAAAAGGTTTTTATTTTACCTCGAGAACATTTTAGACAAAGAAAGGACTGTCTTTACATTTTTCTTGACTTCAGACAGTCAATCTTTATCAGACTGTGGTCAAAGTAGCAGACTTCACCCACCAAAACCTTGCTCTGTTCAATATGTGATGAGCCAGTGCTTTAACCCTCGTGTCGTCCTGTGGGTCAAAATTGACCCGTTTTAAAGTTTGAAAATGTGGAAAAAATATATATATTTTCACAGTGAAACTTCTGATGTCCACATTTTCAACATTTTTGGGAAATCTTTGAACATTTTTTGGTGGAAAAAAAGAAATGTTAAACATGTTTCTTAAGACCACTCACAAAAAAAATCAACAAAAATCCAGTGAAATTTGCTGGATTTTGGTTGATTTTTATGTGAATGTTCTTAAAGAAAATATTAGAAATTTTACTGACATATATGAAATCACTTTAGATATTTTTAGAATTTTTTTGGAAGATTTTCCCTCGTTTTTTGAAAATATTTTCTTGCCAAATTTGGGGGATTTTTTTAAAATAAAACTTTTAAGGGAAACTTTTAAGGAATTATTAAAATTTTCTTCCTGAAGGTTTTGCAAATTTTCAGAAATTTGGGGAATTTTTTTGCTGAATTTTTGAATTTTTTTCAGACAAAGAAACAATATTTTTTTGGTGCCCATAAGTGAAGACAACAGGAGGGTTAAATACAGATTTCTGCCTTCTGCTCAGATGATTGTAAACCTATTGTGGATGAAAATGAAGACTTAATGCCTAAAAAAGGGGAAACCGATGACCACATGGTGCTTTTTCTTCGTTAGTTGGAACCAGAAGATCACGATGATGCAGACCCAGGGTACACCACCAGATCCAAACGCATCGTCAAGCTCAAGTCGCATCGAGTTCGAGCCAAGAAGGACAGTCAGAGTCCGAAGGAGCCGCTGAGCTGCAGATACTGCAGGAAAACCTTCACCAAGCTGCTGCAGCTCAAAGCCCACCAGGCCGTCCACGAGGCCAACGCAGAGAAACCCTTCAACTGTTCCCAGTGCGGCCGAGGATTTTCCTTCCAGCGGAGCCTCGACGCTCACATGCTGCTTCACACAGGTCAGCGTCTATCTTTATCCATCCTGAGAAAATATATCGAGGCAGAAAGAGGCTGCAGGTCTCTGTGCCACATATTTAAGTGTATTTAAACTTTGAAACCGTGTCATTAAAAGACTTAATGTTTTTAACTGGCATACAGTGTTATTAGTGTGTGATTAGTGATCAAAATTGGGCTCATTTACCTCAAAAAAGACACAAAAAAAATCCCAAATAATGTTTTAAGGTTCACATCCTAGTTAATAATCTTGCATAGAGTATCTAAATGTTTAAAACGGTGTTATTTAATGTGTTATTGATTGGATCTGAAAGACTCCATAATGCTTAAAAATAAATAAAGTTTACCGCGTGTTATTTTCCAGCATCATAAGAATGGATTAGTGATCAAAATGGGACTCATTTACTCATTTTAAGGTCCACATCTTGGGGAATAATCTCACATAGTGTATCTAAATGTTTAAAACTGTGTTATTTAATGTGTTATTTACAGTTTTATCACTTTATAAAGTTGTTTCCGTGAATGTGTTTGGAAACATCAGAATCAGAAAGCTGTTAATAGAGTGTAATATTTATATGCTTACTGCATCATTTTGCAAATTTTCTAAGCAAAATCACATAACATTCACTGCTTTTTTGCTTCTCATATGTGTAAATCCACTTGTTTTCTTTGTCTTCCATGAAAATAAACTGAATATTTGTTAGTTTTTGACTACTACTAAAACAAAACTAGACTTGTGAATATGTCCACTGGTGCTAGATGACATGTTTAGACCAAATGATTTGTCAGTTATTTGAGTAAATGTTCAACAGGCTAACTGATTTAAAGGATTAGCTAGAACAAGACGAGATGTAGCTTAAATTGAAACATGTTTGTCTGCTGTGTGGTGCAGGATAAATTGTGCTTTAATAATAGCTGCTTGCTGCACACTGAATTTCGAAGTAGTGCCTTAAAACTAAACTAAACTTAGCTGCATAATTGCACCATAATGTTTGAGAGTGACGATGCCCGTGTTTATATTACATCCAGAGTTATATCCATTAAACAGGTTTATGTATGCAGGTAACCTTTTGAAACATGCCATATTCTCTCATTTATGATGCTCACTGTGGTCGTGTCCAGGTGAGAGACCCCACACCTGTGACGTATGTGGGAAAGGATTCACCCTGAAGCAGCTGCTGAGGAACCACCAGCGTCTCCATGCCAACGTGCGGCCGTTTCGCTGCGAGCAGTGCGGCAAGAGCTTCTACCGAGCGCACGGCCTGAAAATGCACCAGATGGTCCACACCGGGGAGCGGGCCTACAACTGCCAGTACTGCAACAAGAGCTTCACGATACAGGGCAACCTGCAGCGCCACCTGCGCATCCACACGGGCGAGAAGCCGTTCAGGTGCGAGACCTGCGGCAAGAGCTTCAACCAGGCCGACACTCTGAAGGGCCACCAGCGCATCCACACCGGCGAGCGTCCGTTCAGCTGCGAGACCTGCGGCAAGTGCTTCATCCAGAAGAGCGCCCTGAAGATGCACCAGAAGACGTCGCACCTGGACGAGAAGTCGCTGGCCTGCGTCGCGTGCGGCACCACGGTGGCCTGCGTCGACTCGCTGCGTAAACACATCCAGACGCATGCCGCCACCATCCCGTGCACGTGCGTCCTGTGCAGCCGGCAGCTCAACTCCATCACCGAGCTGCGGTCGCACCAGCAGCACCACACGGTGGACAGGCCTCACAGCTGCGGCGTCTGCGGGAAGAGCTTCAAGTCGTCCAGCTACCTGAAGATTCACCTGAAGACGCACAGCGGGGAGCGGCCGTTCTCCTGCGACATCTGCGGTCGCATGTTTACCCAGCACAGCAGCCTTAAATCCCATCAGGTAGGTCTGCATTGATTTAGTGTATTTAACCTTTATTTAACCAGAAAAAAGACCCGCTGAGATCGAGACCTCTTTCACAAGAATGACCTGGCCAAGAGAGGCAGCAGCAAACGTCAGCGTAAACAAAAACAGACAGATAACAATAATAGCAAACATTAAAATATTAAATACAAGTAATTAGATACATAAAATACAGGAGTCATTTTTCAGTAATAATTTAAGAACACAGGCACCGTTCAAGGGATTTCCGTTGTCGATATCTGAAAATAGAGCGGAAGGCATTTCAGTTCGAACACGATGAGCAGAGAGATGCAAAATGTCATGAGATCGTTGGGCATAACGGCTTCCAGTCCTCTGAAGAAGATTGCACAGATAAGTGGAACCCAAGCCAGGAAGTGCCCTGTAAACCAGAGTCATCCAGTGAGTATATCGCCTTATATTCAAGGAAGGCATGCCAGCTTTAGCGTACAATTCACAGTGGTGGTTGAGGCGGCTACAACTGGTGATAAACGTCAGAGCACAGTGGCAGACCGGAGTCTAGGACTGTAGGCAGCTGGTTGAAGCACACATAAACACAACATCCCATAATCAAGTATTGGCAAAAAAGTAGCTGACATCAAACACTTCTGAGCTCTGAAGGAGAAACATGACTTGTTTCTATAGTAGAAACCAAGCTTCACCTTTAATTTAGAGATCAGGGTTTTGACATGGACTTTGAGAGAAAGGTCACTGATCACTGGTTTTACCCCAGCAGTCCCCAACCACTGGGCCATGGACCAGAACCAGGACCGGGCCATGGGTCATTTGGTAGTAATAAAAACTTCTTTTTAAAAAATTTTAGTTCCTCTGGCGTCTACACGGTGTTTAATTTTGAAAAATGACTAGATCGTCTTCCCGTTACTTCCGTCTGTGCTCGTCTCCCGCGCTTGATTCTGTCAGTTTTCACGCCTGACGAATAAATGAAGCCAGCAATCTAACCCCAGCCAAAATGAATAAAAAACGTCTCTGGAGAGTTTCTTGAACCCTCGTGTCGTCCTGCGGGTCAAAATTGACCCGGTTTAAAGTTTGAAAATGTGGAAAAAATAATATATTTTCACAGTGAAACTTCTGATGTCCACATTTTCCACATTTTGAACAGTTTATATATATATATATATATATATATATATATATATATATGTGTGTGTGTGTGTGTGTAAAATCACTTTAGATATTTTTAGGATTTTTTGGAAGATTTTTACTCATTTTTTGAAAATATTTACAAGAATTTTCTTGCCAAATTTGGGGGATTTTTTAGAAATAAAACTTAAAAAACGTGTGCATTTAGACATGAAGCCAACACATTCAGTTAATGTTGCTCAAAGGGGCTTTAGAGAACGATTGCTGGCAGCAATTTCTGCAGTAGGATGTGTGGTTGACCATGTCAGTTGTTGTGGAGGAAACCATTATGCAGATATTCGAGTTGACATCTGTTCTTTCAATCTTCTGCTCCACAGGTGGTCCACACTGGGGAGAAACCCTTCAGCTGTGACACCTGCGGGAAATGTTTCAGCAACACGGGCAACTTGAACAGACACCAGCGAATCCACACGGGGGAGAAACCGTTCAGCTGCGACACGTGCGGACGCAGCTTCAACCAGGGCAACAGCCTGAAGGCCCACCAGCAGATCCACACCGGGGAGAAGCAGTTCATGTGCGACAAGTGCGGGAAGAGCTTCTCCTACCTGAGGAACCTGAAGGACCACAAGTGCTTCTACGTCTGAGCAGATGGACTCGCTGCGACTTACGAGGAATAAATGAGCCGACCGACTGCGGAGAGTGAATGAGTGAGTTTGCAGTGAAAGTTTTCCAGATTTGTCACATTTCTCTGCGGTGTTGAAGACAGTTATCTGTTGGAGTAGCTGGAAAATTAGCATCACAGCCTCACTGGAGGAAAACTGTACGTACAAAGAGACTTTTAGTGCTTCGGACGCAGAGTTTGCTGACAAATGTGATGTAAGTGGGCCAAAATTTAAAGTGCTAAGCCCCAGAAGTCAAAATCTTTGTTTTTGAAATTGAAAATTGATCACTACTCTGCAGTTTCGAGGTGGAAATGTTCATCTAAACCATTAACTGCCTTTTTTTTGCCCCTAATGTTTGTTTTAGCATTTAAAAAACACCACATGGACGTATTAACATGGTAGCAATAACATCTTTGACAAAAATACGTTAATTTTTTGTACTTTATTCATTTTTAAAAAGCCAACAGAGGGACACTAAACTGAATCCACAGCTGTGTATTCTTCAGAAAGAAACTTAACCAACTGAATAATTACTCATTTCTGTGTGAGAATGAAGAGTCTTCATATCTCGTAATGAAATGACTGTTCACCGTGACTTGATTCTAGTCTGTTTATCGGAGGTAGCATGAACAGTTTTACCAGCAGTATTCTGTGGGCAGCTGTTAAATTATATCCCTGGTCTGAGCTGTAATACCTGAGGCTTTAAAGGTTTTTGCTGTATGTAGCTCTTTCTAGGATTTTGAACTGATATTTATAACAGTGAAGAGTGTTTTACTGTCTTTTACAGGTGACGATCACAAATACATACATAAATGAAACACTGCTGACTTGTTTTGTGTGAATATTTAGAACATAACTGACACCAAAACACTGACTTTGTGAGAGTGTTTACTTCTCTGGTTGAGGATTTAGTTATCTCAACTTTATAACTGTGAAATGTTGGTGTTTTTTCTTATATTTGACCTTAATAATGGATTAGAAGCAGCATAAAGGGTATAAAATCTGTTTATTTTCATTAGTACACTATAAAAACAAGCAAATGCACACATAAAGACACTCAGAACTTCTTGTACTTTCACTGAATTGCACTAAATTATTGAGAAAATTACAAGGAACAGTCCTAATGCTTGTGAAGTTTCCTCTCTACAATCTAAGGAGGCAATGTTGATATTCCAGACATTTTGTGGCCGAGTGTGACCTTAAAATTCACAACTATGAGCAAGTTGAACACTGCGGTCAGCCAGTTTCTGCAGAAATAAAGTAGAAAGCCTTTTTGGTTCTGCATAAACACCATGTAGAACAGAGGAGCTG
Source organism: Amphiprion ocellaris (assembly GCF_022539595.1). NCBI lineage: Eukaryota > Metazoa > Chordata > Actinopteri > Pomacentridae > Amphiprion > Amphiprion ocellaris. Next base: position 32,975,057 of record NC_072772.1, read on the forward strand.
TATCCTCTCATACATCTTCTCCATTCTCTCCGCTGCAAAATGCTTTCAGGATGCAGCGTAAGTTATGGAATTTCAGGCTAATTTAATACTTTTTGTGGTTTTATGACTTGGCATGAAGTCCTAATGATTTCTAAAGTGAAACTACTCCAGATCTGAGGGACGAAATGGGATCAAATCCTGAAGTCTGGAAAATTCCTTCATTAATCCGAACTGTTCACAGGGTTGCTGAAACAGGAAGTGTTAGCATGTTCTGAGGATAAACACCTATTAACCAAAACATTAAAACCATCAGCCTAATCTTGCGTCGGTCCCCGTTCTTCCACAACAGCCGGCTCTGAACCGTTGGTGCTCGGACTCGTCTGGACAGCGGATCCTCAACCATGTTTGGTTTTGCTCCACGGAGGCTCCATCAGGTTGGGATGTGGTGGTTTTGTCGGCCGTCTCTGCTTGAAATCTTGTTCCTCGAGGCATTTCTGACCAGTTTCCCTGTTATGGAGACCGATGCTGTTCATAGGACAAGTCAGACAACAAAAAAAAACAACAAACAAGAACAATAAAAACAAGACAAAACATTACAAAAATGAGACACAAAATGACAAAAGAACAATGAACAATGTGTAGACTGGATTTCTGGTTCATTTAATGTTGTCTTCATTGAAAAAAAATGCTTTTCTTTCAAAAATAAGGACGTTTCTAAGTGACCCCAAACTTCTGAACAGCAGTGTACATACAGGTGAACAGTGCAGCTTTCCACAAAAGTGGATTCTTATGTGAACCTATCAGTTAGAATGAACGGAAAACACAGAAATTAGCCGTCTGGAACGGACATTTTGCTAACTGCTAGCCCACTGTTGTTTTCTAAAACACTGTGACGTTGTAAATTTGTGTTTTGTGATTAAAATGAAGCAGAAAAGCAGAAAAAATAAATAAAAGAAATATAGATTTATGAATGTATAACTTAAATATGCCTGATGGTGAACAAAGCTACTGTGACTTCACCTGCTGTCTTCACCAACAGATGGCGCCATAAACTAATCTTACAGCTGAGATTCAGCTCAGTAGCTGATTGGATCAAACTTTGTTGGACAACAAATCATTTAATAACTAGTTTCTTTGCTTTTTTTTACTATGTATGGCTGCAGAGACGGGCTTTACTTGTTTTTATTTTATAATGATGTGTGAAAAGGCTTTTATTTTGTTATTGTATTTCAAAAATCCAACTTTCTAAAGGTGCAGCTCTTCATTTTCAAGGAAACAAATGACCTTTTTTTGCAGAATAAACCTGCATGTTATTGGAAGCAGGTGATTTATTGAGGAACAGCTGGCTGGATGGATGGATGGCTGTCTGGGTGGATGGATGGACGGATGGATGGATGGATGGATGGATGGATGGATGGATGGATGGATGGACGGCCGCCTGCAGCAGCGACTGTCTGGCTGATCTGTACAGTAGGTCAGGCTGTAATCCCTCCCAGATTACATTTCAGGGCATCGTGGGAGGAAGTGTGGGGGATTGGCAAAGACAACTCTTGTTACTACTGGCCTCCTGCCAGACAGAATAGCAGGAGAGTGCGTGTGTTTTTTTATTCATGTGAAAGCCAGTTATTTTTCTAACTTCAGAGCGGAAAACCTTGAAGGTAGCAGTTTTATTTTGATCTATATAGCATCATTTAAAAGGGATCCCTGTTATATACTCACAGATTAATACAACTGAGCTTCAAACATGTATAATTGTGCAATCAGAACTTAATTTTGGTGGAAATATGGTCCGTGTATATTTTGGCAATTAGATTTTCCGTTCTGAAACGGGTATTGAAAAACAAAAGACAAGTGGTTATTTGATTTTCGTTTTAGAATACAACAATTAAAATTGAAATACAAGGCGTCTTTCCTTTTCATGGTCAAAAAGGGATATACAAAATGTTAAAAATGCTTTGATTTTCATTTTATATATAGAATAACAAAAAAGTAAAATCGGTAAGAGACAGAAACGAAAAAAAGGTCCGTTTTTTCATTTTCTGAGACCGGAAGTGGTCATCAGCAAGCGTGGAGCCAAACAGAGAACGGTACAGACTATATATAATTTTTTTTCGTTAGTTTTCATGGTCAAAATGAGAGATCAGGTGGTCGATCTTAAAATAAATCAATGTTAATTTTTTTTTATAGAGCGTTAAAGTTTTGCGAAGCCAGGGGGCGGGACTACTTGATTGACAGTCCGGTCCGGAATGATTGACAGGTCCTATGGAGGAGGAAGCAGAGACTCTGCTCTCCTCGTTTGGATTAATTCTGATATAATAACTGTTGGTTTATTTATCGGTGGAGCAGCAGAACATTTCCCACAGACAGTTTTCCTGCCCGTTGGCTTGTTTTAACCAGTTTTCTACCTTCGGCTGATTCTACCAGCAGACACTGAAAGGACTCTGATAGTTCGGTAAGTTAATGTTTATTTTCGTATCGGTGCCGCTTTTAATGCACTTTATATGCAGCTTTAGTGTCAGATATAATGTGAGCCATGCACTCCAGATGTTGGTGGAGTTTGTTTCAGTGTGTGTTGACCAGAGAAGAGAGTTAGCATAGTAAATATTAGCTTTAATGTTAGCGATGCTAACCGAGCTAGCTGCTCAGTCGTAGTCTGATTAAAGCTCACAGATAATAAAAATATAAATAGCAGAGAAAACCTGAGAGAATAATTTCCTGAAAAGTCTGTGAAGGAAAAGCAGCTGTTTATCCTGAAAGATCAGAATCAGCTCCAACATCTGCATCTGACAGCATTGGTAATCATTGACGGTAATCCCGTCAAAAAACAAAACAGAAAAAAATCGAGATTATAAATCAACATGTAACCAAAGCACTCTGTGTATAATGCCATATTATAGGATGTAGTTCAGAAAATGTCAAAGTATAGTATACTTTTCAAGAATGACATAGTATGGCCTGTAGTTCATAGTATAGCATGTCAGCAAAAAAACCAAACTGATTATTATGTGGTTCAAAAAGTGCAAAATGATAGGATGTTGCCTAAAATTGTCATGTATGATATGTGGTTCAAAAAATGTCATAGTGCAGTATATTGTCAAAATAGTATGCAAACATTGTAAACATTAGAGTATAATATGTCCTCTAAAAAATACCATAGAATAATATTTCATTGCACAAGTAAAAGTATAGTTATTTTTAAAACTGTTCAAAATCTGATAAAATGTTGCTAAAAAACAACAAAATAAACTAAAGCAAAAAAAAAGTCACAGTAATATGTCAATTAAAAAAGCATACAGTATAGAGTGTCGTCCAAAAAACGTCATAGTATAGCATGTCGCTCTGAAAATGTCATACTTTAGCCTTTAGTCAACAAAACGTTGTTTTGTCCTGGCTGTCTGAAGTAGGTGAGGAGCAACAGAAAAACAGTCCAAACGCTGGTTTCCAGAGGGTTAGACGAGAATTTATTTGAAAGAGTAAGTTCACAACAACACAACATGTGAGGGAGTTAAAAGCAAATGGGTGTTAGTAAAATAAAAATAAATAAACAGAACTAAAAGTCAACTTCACGTTGACATTGATGGACATTCCAACCATGAACAAAGTAAAAGATAATCAATACGAAAAAAAACTCTTCCTGTTCACCTCTTAAAACCCAAAACACACCGCAGTAGCACCTGAAACTAAAACTACCAATGGGTTCCCTGTTTTCCTTTGTGAACAATTCAAAGGTTCCTCTCTATCTCCCCACACATCCACCAACCACTGGAACACATCTCCAAAGTTCTGCTGGGCCAGCTCAGCTTCCCCTGAGAAGAAGTGCTGCCACCTGCCAGAGGAAGGAGCCTTTTGAGAGGCAGCTGGCATCGTGATTGGACTGCACTTTGGTCTGTTCCAATCCAGCTTCAGCTCCAGAGACGGCAGACGGGACGAGTCAACGGAGGCCGGGTGGACGAAGGCATGCAGCTGAGTACAATCCAGAAAACAACAGAGGAGGAGTGCAGCAGCCCAGGACCAGAACAACCAGAGTAGCATGGTATGTCTCTTAGAAAACATCTTAGTACAGCCTTTGGTATGAAAAAACACCATCATATGGCATGCAGCTGAGTCGAAAGAAAAAATGTCATTTTTCAACATGTAAAAACATGCCATATGATGAAATCATGTAAAGTAGGCTGTGAAAAACACTCAAGAAATGTTTTCTTTGAAAAAAAAAAAATCATCATGAATTTTGGCACAAAAAAACGCCATAGTATACTATGTCGGGAAAAAAATGCAATTTTTCAACATGTTGTGAAAACATGCCGTATGATGAAATCATGTAAAGGAGGCTGTGAAAAACACTCCAGAAAGGTTTTCGTTGAAAAAAAAAAATCATCATGAATTTTGGCGCAAAAAAACGCCATAGTATACTATGTTGAATAAAAATGCGATTTTTCAACATGTTGTAACAACGTGCCATATGATGAAATAATGTAAAGGAGGCTGTGAAAAACACTCCAGAAAGGTTTTCTTTGAAAAAAAAAAATCCTCATGAATTTTGGTGGAAAAAAACGCCATTGTATACTATGTCGGGAAAAAAATGCAATTTTTCGACATGCCGTATGATGAAATCATGTAAAGTAGGCTGTGAAAAAGACTATGGTAAGGTTTTCTTTGAAAAAAAATCATCCTGAATTTTGGTGCAAAAAAAACACCATAGTATACTATGTCGAAAAAAAATGCTATTTTTCAACATGTAAAAACATGCCATATGATGAAATAATGTAAAGGAGACCGTGAAAAACACTTCAGAAAGGTTTTCTTTGAAAAAAAAATCATCATGAATTTTGACACAAAAAAACGCCATACTATACTATGTCGAAAAAAAATGCGATTTTTCAACATGTTGTGAAAACGTGCCATATGATGAAATCATGTAACGGAGGCCGTGAAAAACACTCCAGAAAGGTTTTCTTTGAAAAAAAAATCATCATGAATTTTGGTGCAAAAAAAACGCCTTACTATACTATGTCGAAAAAAAATGCGATTTTTCAAACATGTTGTAAAAACGTGCCATATGATGAAATAATGTAAAGGAGGGTGTGAAAAACACTCCAGAAAGGTTTTCTTTGGAAAAAAAAATCATCATGAATTTTGGCGCAAAAAAAACGCCTTACTATACTATGTCGAAAAAAAATGCGATTTTTCAAACATGTTGTAAAAACGTGCCATATGATGAAATAATGTAAAGGAGGCCGTGAAAAACACTCCAGAAAGGTTTTCTTTGAAAAAAAAAATCATCATGAATTTTGGCGCAAAAAAAACCGCCTTACTATACTATGTCGAAAAAAAATGCGATTTTTCAAACATGTTGTAAAAACGTGCCATATGATGAAATAATGTAATGGAGGCCATGAATAACACTCCAGAAAGGTTTTCTTTGAAAAAAAAATTCATCATGAATTTTGGCGCAAAAAAATGCCATAGTATACTATGTCGAAAAAAAATGCGATTTTTCAAACATGTTGTAAAAACGTGCCATATGATGAAATAATGTAACTGAGGCCATGAAAAACACTCCAGAAAGGTTTTCTTTGAAAAAAAAAAAATCATCATGAATTTTGGCGCAAAAAAACGCGTATAGCATGAGTATAGCATGCCGCTCAAAAAACATCATAGTATAGCATGTTGCTCTAAAAACGTCATAGTATAGCATGTTGCTCTAAAAACGTCATAGTATAGCATGTTGCTCCAAAAATGTCATAGTATAGCATGTCGCTCTGAAAACGTCATAGTTTAGCCTTTAGTCCTCAAAATGTTATGTCCTGGCTGTCTGAAGTAGGTGAGGAGCAACAGAAAAACAGTTCAAACGCTGGTTTCCAGAGGGTTAGACGAGTATTTATTTGAAAGAGTAAGTTTACAACAACACAACATGTGAGGGGGTTAAAAGCAAATGGGTGTTAGTAAAATAAGAAGAAATAAACAGAACTAAAAGTGAACTTCATGTTGACATTGATGGACATTCCAACCATGAACAAAGTAAAAGATAATCAATACGAAAACCAACTCTTCCTGTTCACCTCTTAAAACCCAAAAACACACCGCAGTAGCACCTGAAACTAAAACTACCAATGGGTTCCCTGTTTTCCTTTGTGAACAATTCAAAGGTCCCTCTCTATCTCCCCACACATCCACCAACCACTGGAACACATCTCCAAAGTTCTGCTGGGCCAGCTCAGCTTCCCCTGAGAAGAAGTGCTGCCACCTGCCAGATGAAGGAGCCTTTTGAGAGGCAGCTGGCATCGTGATTGGACTGTACTTTGGTCTGTTCCAATCCAGCTTCAGCTCCAGACACGGCAGGCGGGACGAGTCAACGGAGGCCGGGTGGACGAAGGCATGCAGCTGAGTCGAAAAAAAAATTTGGTTTTTCAGCACGTTGTAAAAACGTGCCATATGATGAAATAATGTAAAGGAGGGCGTAAAAAACACTCCAGAAAGGTTTTCTTTGAAAAAAAAATCATCATAAACTTTGGCTCAAAAAAAACACCTTACTATACTATGTCGAAAAAAATGCGATTTTTCAAACATGTTGTAAAAACGTGCCATATGATGAAATAATGTAAAGGAGGGCGTAAAAAACACTCCAGAAAGGTTTTCTTTTAAAAAAAATCATCATGAATTTTGGCGCAAAAAAAAACGCCTTACTATACTATGTCGAAAAAAAATGTGATTTTTCAAACATGTTGTAAAAACGTGCCACATGATGAAATAATGTAAAGGAGGGTGTGAAAAACACTCCAGAAAGGTTTTCTTTGAAAAAAAAATCATCATGAATTTTGGCGCAAAAAAACGCCTTACTATACTATGTCGAAAAAAAAATGCGATTTTTCAAACATGTTGTAAAAACGTGCCATATGATGAAATAATGTAAAAGAGGGCATAAAAAACACTCCAGAAAGGTTTTCTTTGAAAATAAAATCATCATGAATTTTTGCGCAAAAAAACGCCTTACTATGTCGAAAAAAAATGCGATTTTTCAAACATATTGTAAAAACGTGCCATATGATGAAATAATGTAAAGGAGGGCGTGAAAAACACTCCAGAAAGGTTTTCATTGAAAAAAAAAATCATCATGAATTTTGGCGCAAAAAAACGCCTTACTATACTATGTCGAAAAAAATGCGATTTTTCAAAAATGTTGTAAAAACGTGCCATATGATGAAATAATGTAAAGGAGGGCGTAAAAAACACTCCAGAAAGGTTTTCTTTGAAAAAAAATCATGAATTTTGGCGCAAAAAAAAACGCCTTACTATACGATGTCGACAAAAAATGCGATTTTTCAAACATGTTGTAAAAACATGCCATATGATGAAATAATGTAAAGGAGGGCGTAAAAAACACTCCAGAAAGGTTTTCTTTGAAAAAAAAAATCATCATGAATTTTGGCGCAAAAAAAACGCCTTACTATACTATGTCGAAAAAAAATGCGATTTTTCAAACATATAAAAAAGTGCCGTATGATGAAATAATGTAAAGGAGTGTGTGAAAAACACTCCAGAAAGGTTTTCTTTGAAAAAAAAATCATCATGAATTTTGGCGCAAAAAAAACGCCTTACTATACTATGTCGAAAAAAAATGCGATTTTTCAAACATGTTGTAAAAACGTGCCATATGATGAAATAATGTAAAGGAGGGCGTAAAAAACACTCCAGAAAGGTTTTCTTTGAAAAAAAAATCATCATGAATTTTGCCGCAAAAAAACGCCTTACTATACTATGTCGAAAAAAAATGTGATTTTTCAAAAATGTTGTAAAAACGTGCCATATGATGAAATAATGTAAAGGAGGGCGTAAAAAACACTCCAGAAAGGTTTTCTTTGAAAAAAAATCATGAATTTTGGCTCAAAAAAACGCCTTACTATACTATGTCAAAAAAAAATGCGATTTTTCAAACATGTTGTACAAACGTGCCATATGATGAAATAATGTAAAGGAGGGCGTGAAAAACACTCCAGAAAGGTTTTCTTTGAAAAAAAAATCATCATGAATTTTGGCGCAAAAAAAACGCCTTACTATACTATGTCGAAAAAAAATGCGATTTTTCAAACATGTTGTAAAAACGTGCCATATGATGAAATAATGTAATGGAGGCCATGAATAACACTCCAGAAAGGTTTTCTTTGAAAAAAAAATTCATCATGAATTTTGGCGCAAAAAAATGCCATAGTATACTATGTCGAAAAAAAATGCGATTTTTCAACATGTTGTAAAAACGTGCCATGTGATGAAATAATGTAAAGGAGGGCGTAAAAAACACTCCAGAAAGGTTTTCTTTGAAAAAAAAATCATCATGAATTTTGGCGCAAAAAAAACGCCTTACTATACTATGTCGAAAAAAAATGCGATTTTTCAAACATGTTGTAAAAACGTGCCATATGATGAAATAATGTAAAGGAGGCCGTGAAAAACACTCCAGAAAGGTTTTCTTTGAAAAAAAAAATCATCATGAATTTTGGCGCAAAAAAAAAACGCCTTACTATACTATGTCGAAAAAAAATGCGATTTTTCAAACATGTTGTAAAAACGTGCCATATGATGAAATAATGTAATGGAGGCCATGAATAACACTCCAGAAAGGTTTTCTTTGAAAAAAAAATTCATCATGAATTTTGGCGCAAAAAAATGCCATAGTATACTATGTCGAAAAAAAATGCGATTTTTCAACATGTTGTCAAAATGTGCCATGTGATGAAATAATGTAACTGAGGCTGTGAAAAACACTATGGTAAGGTTTTCTTTGAAAAAGAAATCATCATGAATTTTGGCGCAAAAAAACGCCATATGTCGAAAAAAAAATGCGATTTTTCAACATGTTGTAAAAACGTGCCATATGATGAAATAATGTAACTGAGGCCATGAAAAACACTCCAGAAAGGTTTTCTTTGAAAAAAAAAAAATCATCATGAATTTTGGCGCAAAAAAACGCGTATAGCATGAGTATAGCATGCCGCTCAAAAAACATCATAGTATAGCATGTTGCTCTAAAAACGTCATAGTATAGCATGTTGCTCTAAAAACGTCATAGTATAGCATGTTGCTCCAAAAATGTCATAGTATAGCATGTCGCTCTGAAAACGTCATAGTTTAGCCTTTAGTCCTCAAAATGTTATGTCCTGGCTGTCTGAAGTAGGTGAGGAGCAACAGAAAAACAGTTCAAACGCTGGTTTCCAGAGGGTTAGACGAGTATTTATTTGAAAGAGTAAGTTTACAACAACACAACATGTGAGGGGGTTAAAAGCAAATGGGTGTTAGTAAAATAAGAAGAAATAAACAGAACTAAAAGTGAACTTCATGTTGACATTGATGGACATTCCAACCATGAACAAAGTAAAAGATAATCAATACGAAAACCAACTCTTCCTGTTCACCTCTTAAAACCCAAAAACACACCGCAGTAGCACCTGAAACTAAAACTACCAATGGGTTCCCTGTTTTCCTTTGTGAACAATTCAAAGGTCCCTCTCTATCTCCCCACACATCCACCAACCACTGGAACACATCTCCAAAGTTCTGCTGGGCCAGCTCAGCTTCCCCTGAGAAGAAGTGCTGCCACCTGCCAGATGAAGGAGCCTTTTGAGAGGCAGCTGGCATCGTGATTGGACTGTACTTTGGTCTGTTCCAATCCAGCTTCAGCTCCAGAGACGGCAGGCGGGACGAGTCAACGGAGGCCGGGTGGACGAAGGCATGCAGCTGAGTCGAAAAAAAAATTTGGTTTTTCAACACGTAAAAACGTGCCATATGATGAAATAATGTAAAGGAGGGCGTAAAAAACACTCCAGAAAGGTTTTCTTTGAAAAAAAATCATCATAAACTTGAAATAATGTAAAGGAGGGCGTAAAAAACACTCCAGAAAGGTTTTCATTGAAAAAAAAAATCATCATGAATTTTGGCGCAAAAAAAACGCCTTACTATACTATGTCGAAAAAAAATGCGATTTTTCAAAAATGTTGTAAAAACGTGCCATATGATGAAATAATGTAAAGGAGGGCGTAAAAAACACTCCAGAAAGGTTTTCTTTGAAAAAAAATCATGAATTTTGGCGCAAAAAAAAACGCCTTACTATACGATGTCGACAAAAAATGCGATTTTTCAAACATGTTGTAAAAACATGCCATATGATGAAATAATGTAAAGGAGGGCGTGAAAAACACTCCAGAAAGGTTTTCTTTGAAAAAAAAAATCATCATGAATTTTGGCGCAAAAAAAACGCCTTACTATACTATGTCGAAAAAAAATGCGATTTTTTAAACATATAAAAAAGTGCCGTATGATGAAATAATGTAAAGGAGTGTGTGAAAAACACTCCAGAAAGGTTTTCTTTGAAAAAAAAAATCATCATGAATTTTGGCGCAAAAAAAACGCCTTACTATACTATGTCGAAAAAAAATGCGATTTTTCAAACATGTTGTAAAAACGTGCCATATGATGAAATAATGTAAAGGAGGGCGTAAAAAACACTCCAGAAAGGTTTTCTTTGAAAAAAAAATCATCATGAATTTTGCCGCAAAAAAACGCCTTACTATACTGTCGAAAAAAAATGCGATTTTTCAAACGTAAAAACGTGCCATATGATGAAATAATGTAAAGGAGGGCGTGAAAAACACTCCAGAAAGGTTTTCTTTGGAAAAAAAAATCATCATAAACTTTGGCTCAAAAAAAACGCCTTACTATACTATGTCGAAAAAAAATGTGATTTTTCAAACATGTTGTACAAACGTGCCATATGATGAAATAATGTAAAGGAGGGCGTAAAAAATACTCCAGAAAGGTTTTCTTTGAAAATAAAATCATCATGAATTTTTGCGCAAAAAAACGCCTTACTATGTCGAAAAAAAATGCGATTTTTCAAACATATTGTAAAAACGTGCCATATGATGAAATAATGTAAAGAAGGGCGTGAAAAACACTCCAGAAAGGTTTTCATTGAAAAACAAATCATCATGAATTTTGGCGCAAAAAAACGCCTTACTATACTATGTCGAAAAAAAAATGCGATTTTTCAAAAATGTTGTAAAAACATGCCATATGATGAAATAATGTAAAGGAGGGCGTAAAAAACACTCCAGAAAGGTTTTCTTTGAAAAAAAAATCATGAATTCTGGCGCAAAAAAAACGCCTTACTATACGATGTCGAAAAAAATGTAATTTTTCAAACATGTTGTAAAAACGTGCCATATGATGAAATAATGTAAAGGAGGGCGTGAAAAACACCCCAGAAAGGTTTTCTTTTAAAAAGAATCATCATGAATTTTGGCGCAAAAAAAATGCCTTACTATACTATGTCGAAAAAAATGCGATTTTTCAAACATGTTGTAAAAACGTGCCATATGATGAAATAATGTAAAGGAGGGCATAAAAAACACTCCAGAAAGGTTTTCTTAAAAAAAAAATCATGAATTTTGGCTCAAAAAAATGCCTTACTATACTATGTCGACAAAAAATGCGATTTTTCAAACATGTTGTGAAAATGTGCCATATGATGAAATAATGTAAAGGAGGGCATAAAAAACACTCCAGAAAGGTTTTCTTTGAAAAAAAAATCATCACGAACTTTGGCGCAAAAAAAACGCCTTACTATACTATGTCGAAAAAAAATGCGATTTTTCGAACATGTTGTAAAAATGTGCCATATGATGAAATAATGTAAAGGAGGGTCTGAAAAACATTCCAGAAAGGTTTTCTTTTAAAAAAAAAAATCATCATGAATTTTGGCGCTATGTCGAAAAAATGTCATTTTTCAACACTAAATCTTATTGAAAATATGTTTTACTTAAGTCCACCAGTTTCAGCCATCTCTACCCCTCATTAGGTACCACTCTAAGGTACATTATACAAAAAAAAGTCCAGTAGATGTCACTGTGTTTTGAAATAGCATGCTGAGCAAGTTAGTCTGCTCACAGGAAGTTAGCACGAGCAAAATCACTCCTCATGAGGCCTCTGTTTGCTGTGATTTTCAAAGTTAAAGTAATACTTTTGACATATTATGGTGCCTAAGGAGTTGCTGAACACAAATGTGTCATTTGAAATATAAAAAAAAAAAAGAGTAAAATAATTTTTCTCAACCGTTTGGTAGAGGTCAATATTTTAAAAATTGCTGGGTCTCTTCATAAATAAAACATTGATTGTTGTTATTAGTGCCCCAAAGAGATAAGAAATATAAAGAAATAATTTTTTCATTGCCTTTTTCTTGGTGAGGATGTTTAAGGGTTAACTTAACATCTGTAAACAAAACAAAAACGTATCAACAAAGTTTTCTGTAGAGTTTGTGTTCTTGTAAGTTTAACTCCAAGATTTTAAATACTTTCATTTACTGCAAATGAATATCCAAATGAATATACTCCAAATGTCTCATTAATAACCATTATCAGCCTTAAAAACCCACAAAACACCCCTCTATACTCGACCACACTTAGTACAGTCCGGTTCCCCCTTCTATAAATCTGCTTGGAATCGTCCACTTCCTGTTTGTCAAAGTGGCCTTCTACCTGGACAGGTTTTGTTGGAGCTCATGCAACAAACATTTTGGGTAACTGCACTTTAATATGGATGGATGACCCTGAATTAGAGTCTGTTTTCATGAGACTGAGTTAAGATGTGTAGCTCTGTCATTAAATAGTAAATTATTTCTCAGAATTCACAGAGAAAAGTCTGAAATGTTTGCTAGGTTAGCGTCCCACATGTTCTTTGGCTCAGCTAAAGCTAACTCTCTCCAACTTCTGGATCTCTTGAGTTGCTTGTTGTTAAATTATCTTGCTAGAGGTGCTGAAGCTCAGAAAGTCTGAGATGTTTGTTCAAAATAAACTCATTCTCAAGTCTTATCTGAACTGTCCTCTTTTGTTTGAACTTTCCTTAAACTTAGGAGTTAATGACAGAGCAGCACATCCAGACTCAGTCTCCTTTATGTAGAGATTAAACTTCAGTGTCATTCATTGATGTTAAAGTGCAGTTTTTCAAATGTTTGTTGCACATGCTCCTGACCAAACCAGTCCAGGTGGAAGACGATGTGAAGAGAAAGCTCCAGAGGATGAATATCACACATTTACGTTGGAAATAAATGTCCTTTAATTTGACGTTGTCATGCAAAAGTTGGATTTCCCTTTAATGATCTTCAAATCTTTGAATGTTTTGTTCATGTTTGTTTCTAAATGTTTTCTAACACTCGGCCCCAAAGATTAAAACCTTCTACGGCTCACAAGCTGCAACAATTCACACATTATCAACTATCTTTCTGACTAAACTAAGATAAAAAGTGAAAAACTGCCTTATTCCTGCATCATGAATGTAAATCTTTTTGGTTTTTATGACAGTAAACTGAATATATTTGGGTTTCACATTTTATAAACCAAAACAAGAAATGAATTACTGGAGAAAACAATAAACAGATTAATGGACAAAGAAAATGGGTTTTCCAACATATATGGCTGAATTACTCCAACATTACAAGATACATACAATTTTAATTCAGTTTTATTTATATAATGCCAATTACAGGTCAAATTGTCTCAAGATGCTTTATTTTTAAATTTTTTTTGTCATATTTAAAATATGACAACGTAAGAAATGTAAACCTCTTGACTAATCCAAGACGACAAGAATAAAGTTTTTCAACAAGAACTAAATCTGCTGGTGGATTCCATTAAAGTCCTAATAAATGATAATAAAGTGTGAACGTTTGTGGTGCTAAAAATGTCCAAGTAAAGATATCAAGTTGAACATCTGGATGGAGGTTGATAAAAGTTGACCTCTCTTCATTTCTCTGGAGCGACTCCATGGATTTTATGGATGGTGGTTAAAGACCTGCTGTTCTCGTCGTCTTCCTTCTAGTCGCTGTAAAAAGTCAGTCCATCCTGGCCGACTTCAACACCTCTTCATGACTTGTTCTGCCTCCGACCTGGTGGAAACTCCAGAAACTCGGGAAAACCTGTCGAGACTCGAAGAACTCGTGGAGACTCGAAGAACTCGTGGGGCGGGGGAAGGTGTGGTGGGTGGTGGGGGGAGGTGGGGGAGTAGAGGGGGGAGGCCGCCACACACCTCCCCACCTACTCTCCGCCCTGACTCCACCCAGACTCCGCCTTGGCTCCACCCATGTGGTCACTTCAGGAACTACAATGTCAAAGGGACGACGAATTTATGTCTTTGTATCTGATCTGTAGCTCAGTGAGTTAAGGATTTGCCTATGGAGCTGCAGGTCGCTGGTTCGAGACCAGACACTTCTTAAACTTTATCAAAATTCTGACAAAGACAAACAAAGAAAGTTGCCAGTGGCGGGTCTTGAACCAGCGACCCTCCGCTTGGTAGTCAGTCTTCTTTTCCCCTGAGCTATTCGCTCAGATACTAATTCTTCTTTTTTTTGCGCATTTATCATCTATTTTTTGTCGTTTTCGAAATTTTTTTTAACTCGAGTCTCAACTTGACCGTTTTTCTCAGGAGGTTGGACTTCAGCCTTTGAGCTGGAGGGTTGAACCCTCAGTTCCAAGACTTTTCAAGCCTCCAGACCTCCCGAGTCCTCAGGACCTGAGCTTTCACACAGTCTGAGGACTGAAATTTTCTAAGTCCCACAGTAGTTCTCTGTTAGATTTAACTTTCAGACAGTTCAAGGACTGATATTTTCTAAGTTCCTGAGTAGTTCTCTGTTAGTCTGAACCTTCAGACAGTCTGAGGACTGAAATCGTAAAAGTTTCTCAATACTTCTCTGTTAGTTTGAGCTTTTAGACAGTTCGAGGACTGAAATCTTGAAAGTTCTTGAGTAGTTCTCTGTTAGTTTGAACCTTCAGACAGTCTGAGGACTGAAATTTTAAAAGTTTCTCAGTACTTCTCTGTTAGTTTGAACTTTATGGTTAACAGAAGCCTTAAAACTTGTGACCATGAGTCTTGATTTCACATTTAGACCATCCGAGTTGTTCTCAGACCTTCACCTGTGGGTTTTTTAGAAATCCTCAACAAACTTTGATTCTCTTCACTGAACAGTAAAGTTTGTAGAGATCAGAAGGTAACATTAGTTTGATCCATGCCTTCAACTACTAGTAGACTTTATCTGGAAAGCAGTTTTCTGAAATGAGTTCTTAGTAAATCTGTCCACAATCAAACCAAGAACATAGAAAGAGGAAATGTATGAAGAAACAACTTGATGTTTTCGTTTCAGACTAGAAAACACTTTAAGACCTTGATCTGTTTTTGCTCTTTTTGATCGTTTTATTGTCTCTTCTGTTTAATTTGATCTTCTAAAGTCTAACTGGTGTCTTTTCAAATGTTTTGTCTTGAGTTTGATTCTTCTTAAATGTTTAGTTTTGCTCTTTTCTCACCTTTTATTCTTTTCCAATGTCTGATTTGATTTCCAAATGTTTTGTCTTTTTAATGTTTGTTGTTTTTTCAAATGTTTTATCGGCTTGTTTGAAAATTTTCCTTTTTTCCCACTGTTTAATTTTTCGTTTCAATCTTTAAGGTTTTTCTTTTTAAATGTTTTACCACTTTTTAATGTTTAATTTTCTTTTTAAATGCTTCATTGTATTTTCTGTTTATTTCCTATTTGAAGTTTTATTGTCTTTAAGATTTCATTTTCTAATTAAACATTTAATTTTTTAATTAAATGTTTTGTCTTTTTAAAGGTTTAATAATCTAATTAAATGTTTTATTTTTTAAATGTTTAATATTCTTATTTAATTGTATTTTTTAAATGTTTATCTAAAATATTCCATCTTCAATGTTTAATATTTTTATTTAAAAAATTTTGTTTAATTTCATAATTGCATGTTTTGTATCTTCTGTTTAATTATATAATTAAATATTTTGTCTGTTTAATATCATTTAATTGTATTTAATGTTTAATTTTCTTTTTAAAAGTTTTATTGTATTAAATGTTTTTTCCTTTGATGTAATTGTTTTTTTTAATGTAGTTTATTTCTTTAATCTTTTTTTTCTGTCAAGATTTTAACCCCAACCTTAAAAATGAAACAAACCCTTAAATCACGATGAAAATACTTCTGTTGTCACAATCATGAGTTAGTCAATTATTCAGTTTATCAATTCAGCTTTATTTGTTTAGCACCTTTCACACAGATGACAAAACTAAACAAGCAAAGAGAAAAAACTATGCTAAAACTATGATTAAAACTCAAAAACATATTTTTTAAAAAAAGATTTAACATGGTAATAAAATCTGTTGTGTCCAGGTGATGGAGGGAGTTTATTGAAGTCTTCTTTGGCTCACATGGGAAATCACTTAAAATATAAACTTGATATTCAGTCTAAGGAAACTGCAGAGCGACAGAAGAACCAACAATATCTCCTGTTTTCTCCTTTAATGAGTCGACTCTTCTTGTGCTTTCAGACCAAAGAACTACAGACTCTTCACAACCTGCTCAAACTCTTGGTACAGGACCTCACCACACGGGTCAAGAAGGTTTCTGTCTCATTTCTACTCTGAAGCTCACCTTCTCCTGCTCAAACTGCTGACAAATGTTTCTGCTGCTCTAACGTCTGCTCTCCAGAACTTCCTAAAAACTCTCAAAGGCTCTTCTGCTGCAGGTTGCTTTGTAGAACTGTTCCAGAAAACCTCACTAAACCACATGGAGGAGCCTCAAGATAGTCGTCCAAATGAAACCATACAAAAACCAAACTAGCACAACACAAACACTAAAGTCTCCTGTAGCCTACCAGAGAACCTCTGAGAACAGAGAATCAGGACAGGAACTCTTACCTTCTGGACAACCAACGTTGGTTCACAAACAGAATGTGTCTGACCAAAAACCTCTAAAGACTCACTACAGCCAAGATAAAGACACAACTCAGCTGCAGCAAATCCACCAATCACTGCACACATTAGCACCATGTGCTAACTGTGGCTAAAGAACCACATTTACCAAGACAACTATCCAGTACAAAGCCCTAAAACACACCAAGAAACACATTAAAGCCTATTTTACTGCTGGAAGCTGCAAGCCAACACCTGAAGAACAAACTAAAGCAATGGAGCCAAACCCGGTTCAGTGGTGAAGAGAAACAGAGGAAATGTTTGTCTGCAGCTAAATGAAGCAGGAAGAGACTGAGCTGCTCAGGTGTTCCTGATAACACCAAGCAGCCACCTGGACAGCCAATAGGAACACAGCTTACTGGAAGTCCAGAGGGCTGGGTTAGTGAAGGAAATTTAGTTTAAAGTTGAGGCAGAAAGTTAACAAAGTTGAAAACCACCTTCTGATACCTGAAATCTCTGAGTTTTTACACAAAGAACACCTGAACATGTCAAACTGGTTCCATAGTAGAACCATCATTGTAAAAACATCATAGTATGGTGTGTTGCTCAAAAAACATTAGGACCCAGCTGTCTAGGGTCGCTGAGGAGCAACACAAAAACAGGACAAACGCTGGTTTCCAGGGGGTTAGATGGGTATTTATTTGAAAGAGGAAGTTTACAACAACACAACATGTGAGCAGAAAAATCACAAAGTCTGTTAAGGACAAGCTGTTGAGTTTTTAGAGTCACATGGATTGTTTTGACATTTAATAACCGAGTCCTGAAATAAAATTACAGTTGTGGATTTCTGTCATTTAGTCTGGACTAAACAAATAACAGCAGCATGAATCTCAAATGTCATTATGAGGAGTCTGGATTGAGTTTTCTCACTTGATAATGATCGAAACATGAAATTTAGGTTGGTTTAAAGGAATATTCCACTTTAAATCTTTGAATGTTGACCTAAAAGGTTGGTTTCAGGAAGTATTCCATCTACAAGGTCCTCAAACATCCACCTTAAAGGAACATTCCACCAAAAATCCTTGGACATGCACCTAAAATGTTGGTTTAACTGAGTATTCCATCCAAAATCCTCAAAGAGACCTGAGGGGCTGGTTAAAAGGAATATTCCACCTAAAACCTCAAATATAGACCCGAAAGGGTGGTTTAGAAAAAATCCTTCAATGTTGACCAAAAAAGTTAGTATGGAGGAATATTCCACCTGAAATGTAGACCTGAGAAGTTGGTTTGGAAGAATATACCATCCTAAACATCCTTACATGTAGACTCAAAGACGGTTTGGAAGAACATTCCACCTAAAATCCTCCAATGTAGACCTAAAAGGTGAGTTTAATGGTATATTCCACCTAAAATTCACTACTGTAGACCTTGGAGGTTGGTCTGATGGTATATTCCACCCAACATCCTTGAACATAAACTTAAAAAGTTCGTTCAAAGGAATATTCCACCTAAAATCCTTCAATGTAGACCAGAAAATCTTGGTATAAAGGAGTATTCCACCTTAAATGTAGACCTAAAGGATGGTTTGGAGTAATATTCTACTCTAAAATCTTCCAATGTAGACCTTTATCTGATGGTATATTCTACTCAACATCCTGGAACATTTACCTAAAAGGTTGGTTTAATGGTATATTCCCAGAAGAACCCTTGAACATCGGGCTTAATGGTATATTCCACCCAAAATACTTGTACATATACCAAGAAGTCAGTGTAAAGGAAATGTAGACCTAAAAGGATTGTTTAAAAGAATATTTAAACTGTTATTTTCATGATTTAATAATCTGTTATCAGTCAGAACCCTGGCAAACTTATTTTCATCAGTTTTTTAGTGGAAGTCACAAATAAAGGAGCTCTTGGTTTTTCCCGGCGTTAGTGAGTCCAAAGCTGCTGTTTCAACACAGAACGTTCACATGCATCCACAAACCTCTCAGCACTCAAACACCCACAGACAGGAGGCCGGCTGGACCGAGGCTCGGCGGCGTCCTCAGACCCACGAGTCGGGGAGTCTGTGAACTTGTTGGTCCGGTTTGAAGGCCTCCGTGTGGTCCAGTAGAAGTCCACGTAGTCCGTGTTGGCTTTGAACCGCAGCGACTGGCCTCCATCAGGTGGACCGGCTCGTCCTCGTAGGACTCCTCCTGTAGCCTTGAGGGAACCACAGGAACATTCAGTAGCTGTTGGAGTTCTTCCTGTCAGGCTCGTGGTAGAACGGCTCTGAAGTATCTTGTACTTGTCTTATCTGGAACAATCTAACAGCCTAAACTGTTAACAGCGGTGTAAAGAAGCAAACACACAGGCATTGATTAGGACTCAAACTAGATTTATTTTAGAAAACAAATCAGCTTAGAGGCATTTGTTCACACATGTGGCTGAATAGGAGGCCGTCCAATCACATTCGAGGTCTTCACTCTGTAGGTTGTTTGGTGAGACTCTTGGACCTCCATCAGCTGACGTGGATGTTTGATGGTCTTCCTCTCTAGTGCCAGATGATTCATCCATGAATTCAGCAGCTACAGACTGAAATGAAGCTCATGCTGCCGTTATTGAATTCCTGTTCCAGATCAAATGTTCAGAGCTCACCTTGAATGCAGCCGTCTGCTGTCTGATAGTTTTTCTCATTGTAGTCTTCAATAAAGTCTTTTTCCTCATGTCAGGATGTGGTGAGACTCTTTCTCAGTCTCTGCAGACGTCCCTCATTGTGCATCTCCAGAGAAGAAACAGAAAAACTGGTCACTGCTTCAGCATCAAACGCTCTCCAGCATTGAGAGTGTTTTAGGAATTCATTCATTGTGTTGTGAACTTTGAAGGAGCAGAAACTTTACAGCTGCCAAAGATATGAGCTCCAATTCTGGATGTTTTTAGAAATGAAGTTCATCAAATGAACATTGATTTTTGCTGATAACTGTCATTAAATTACTGAAGAAATCCAACATAAAAAGCTGTAAACTCTCAGGCAGCTTTTGTTAAAGTTTGTCTATAATTCTATCATCATGTTCTGGAACCAGGACTCTGCAGAAGTTCCTTCAATCAGATACTTGTGTGTTTCTATTTAAGGCCTCAGGTTTGAACGTACAGCAGAGGATTAGAAAGGAGTGATTTTAATATTTAAATCAGTCCAGTAAATGTTTGGAGTAAAAATGATTCAAATTTTGATTTAGATAGATTTGTGTCAAATAATATTGTAGAGTCTCACTTAAATACATCCAAATGAGTTCAGTGTATTTACATTTTATAGAATATTTGATTTCTTAATCTCAATACTGTAGGGTCTGACCCTAAATATTATAATAATGATGTCAGTTTAAATAATATTTTAGTGCAGAGTCATAAACTTTAATCAGCTAAACTTACATAATAAATATCACTGTACAATCTTAACCTGAACATTCATATTATTGAGGTAAATTTACATAAATCATGATATTCTAGAGTCTTAACTGGAATATTTCTAACATGAATCTTTTTGTATTGTGCTGATAAACAACAACAACCTGACTTTCATATAATATTTGTTGTCTGTGATTGTGATCCTAAATTCCTCCACATTCTGGAACTTTAAATGCAGCAGCTGTAGGAATAAATAAAAATAAAATCTGTTCATTTCCACATTATGCATATTTATTTATTCTTAATATCTCAGACTGAATGGTAGCTGGCAGTAAAAACAAACTCATCTGCTGGACTGAATTTCCCAAAATGGAAACATGGACAGAATTTAACACTCATGTATCCATGGCAACGCTAACGTTTCTGCTTCTTACTAAAGTTCACAACACAAGTAAAGATTTTAAAGTAAAACTTCAGGGATGACTGCTGACCATAAGTAATCTGATCAATACTTCATGATCAATATCAGGACAGATGTTACAACTCCAGCTGTTCCATTAGACTGCAGTTATTAACAGAGAAATTAAAACATCACATTCCTCATAAAAACTCGATGGGACTTTTATTAAATAAAGAGTTGGTGAATAAACAGTGTAAAAAGTGCAAAGCAGCTCCATTAAATCAGGAGATGTGAGACTTCCACAGCATGGATCACCATCTGCTGTGTTGATTCATAGCTGAATGTCAGAATGAACTGAGCTAGAAAAGCTGCTTTGAGCTGCAACATTACGGTCTGACAATCCAACACCATCACAGTTTTCATCTGGTTGTTTTGCTCCAACATGCTGTGAAGTTCAGTTTTTACCTGAATCAATACAGAGATTCTATTTCCAACCAAGACTGGAATAAAAATTAGAATGTTATGAGGTTATTAATGCAACTAAATCCTTTCAGATGGAAGGATTTACTTCTAAGTTCTAATTCAACTTTCAGTTGGAGCTCATTGCATTCACAAAGAAAAACAGTGAAACCTTCATAGCAACATTTAATAAACCTAAAGCTTCCCTGTTGGCTCATTGGTGGAGTTTGTTACTGAGCATCTGAACCTTAAATCCAGTGAGACGACCATCTTCAGTCGAGGCCAGTCAGAGAACTTCAAGACCTTCCATCAGCTGGACCAGATGTGGCATCATCTCCCTCTGAACATCTGGATGACAGGAGAAAAGACAGAAATCAAACACAGATCACAGAAATACAATTTATTCACTTTCATCATTTTATAAAAGTAGCATGAACTTTATTAAAACTTGACAATATCAGTAATGAAAGTAAATGTTTTTATCTTGTGTTGAAGCTAAATTTAAAGTCAATTTTAATGACAGTTTATCCTGAGAG
Organism: Amphiprion ocellaris; assembly: GCF_022539595.1. NCBI lineage: Eukaryota > Metazoa > Chordata > Actinopteri > Pomacentridae > Amphiprion > Amphiprion ocellaris. The sequence goes on from NC_072772.1 coordinate 32,996,544, forward strand.
GAGTGAGAATGGAGCTTTTCTTTCCTTTTTAGAATATTCCCTCAAAATATTCTGTTTATTATTGGCTTTAGAAGCATTTTTCTTTACTTATTTATTTTTAGATACCTCAGACTGATGGACTTTGCTGGTTTGCAGATAATTTCATGTACAATGACAATAAAGATCTTCTATTATAACATATTTTGCTAAAACAAGAACTGAAACCTTCTCAACCATCTCTCAGGCTGCAAAATTCCAACTGCGACCAAGAATTATCTGATGTAGTTATTATAATCTTTACTGAACCAGCCCTGGAATTAATAAAAATCTGTATATGGATATGATTTTCTCTGATGGAACCACTAAAACTGAATCCAATAAAGTAAATCTCTTCTGCACTGCACACATACTACACTTTTGTATAACTCTGGATGTCAGAGTAAAGGCAGACAGATCCACCAATCAGCCACAACATTCTGACCACTGACAGCTGAAGAGAACAACATCCATCATCTTGTTCTAATGCAACGTTCTGCTGGGAAACCTTGACGTTCATGTGGATGTTTGACATGTACCACCACCTAAACACTGCAGGACAAACAACCCCCTAGTCTCCATGGCAACAGCAGTCCTTGATGCCAGCTGCCACCCTCAGCAGGACAAACTAAAACTACTCAGGAGTGGTCCGAGGAACACGACAGAGCTAAGCTGTTCACCTGGGTTCCACACTCCCCACATCCAGATCTGATGGAGCATCTGTGGGATGGTCCAGGATCAGCCTGGTCTAGGTAGGATCCACCCTGCAACCCACAGGATCCACAGAATCCACAGGATCCCCAGAGGTTCTGATGAACCACTGGGTCAGAGGAGTTTTAGCAGCATAAAGGGACCAACACAGTATTAGTCAGGTGGTCAGAATGTTACACTGTTATATTGTCATGCTGATTATATGATCAGTAAATGTTACCATCAATTATAACGTCCACATTGATCAGGAAAAACAAACAACTATCAGTTCATTCAGAAACTGTGGGGTTAAACCTAAAAACACAGACCTCAGCAGAAGTTTGTTTCAAAGCAGAACACCAGCCGGTTTTCACTAAAGAAGCTTTCAGAGCAACAATTAAATGACAGTTTTGTTCTCATTAAGTTCAGAATCAGCCAAAATAATGTACACACATCAGGAAAAGAAAAACTTTTATAAATATTTCATTTGTATAAGTACTTCTACACATATAGATTCCTCTTTCTAAGTTTGATCAAATCATGACAACTCTGTGTCCTGTTGTACGATGTTTTCCCAACAGATGGCGCTACCCTCATGAATGGAGCATCAACAAGTGACGTCTACAACACAACAGAAATGTCTGGAAGCCAGTGGCCACCACTTTGAGCACCTCTTGTAACTGTAGAGGCCAAAGATAACTTTTATTAATCTCCTGATGTCTGAATAAATTTGATATTGAAATATTTATGCAAGTTTTTCTTTTCCTGATGTGTGTAAACATTATTTTGGCTGACTCTGTATAATGGGTTTCTGACAGGTCACCAGGCACCATCTTTTTATAATAATGACAAACATACCTGCATTCTACAGGAGTGATTTTCCTCATGTGCAGGTAAAGATGTGTGAGGAGCTTAGAGATGACAGGAGCAGGAGTCATCCTCACTAATTCAGCTTCCACCTAGAAACAGAAAGACCACAAACAAACACACTGATATACTCTCAAACGTTCAACCTCACAGCCTCAAATTATCTGTTTAGGAAGTGTTGTGTTTCTAAATTCTACTGAAAGCATTGACAGACATTCTCTTACAAGGTTGTGTAAAAAGCAGCCTGTCCTCTGAGCTACTGAGAAATCTTCCTGAACAAAGTTTCTACGTGTAAATCAGCACTAAAGCCTCAGTCAGAGATAGCAGGTATCGCAAATTATAAACAACTTTCTTTGTTAACTCAGACTTTCTGCTTCAACCTCACATAAAAAGGGGAGTTTAACTCATCAGGTGACTGAAAATGAACGGCTTGTGCAGTTCTAGATCCAAAAGTAGGATGTTTCAACTCATGTTTTACTACAAATACATGCAACAATAAATAAACACAATGGCTGGTTGTTAGTTTATTCACTATTAATGTCATTTTATATACTGGATTGAACTTGAGCAGTGGAAGAGAGAAGGAATTTAATGAAATTATGGAGATTCAGAGAGGTAATGTTGTGCAATGTTAAGTTAAGCATGGTTTAATTCAAACCAGCTGAATGTTAAACTTCAGTGCAGCTGAATGGGTTTCATTTAACCTTAAAGTAAAATAACTTTTTTAAAAGCTAAAATACACAGCAGAGAAATACAGGTTGAGAATTTCATTCTAATAATGAGGACAGCTGCTGCAGCAACTAACAGGTGTTCAGCGGTAAGTTAGCCACCTGTGTTAATTAGCCCGCTAGCTAACTTAGCCGCTTAGCTAGCTAACTTAGCCGCTTAGCTAGCTAACGCGTCCGGACCAACTGCTCAAACACGACAAAACACAACTCTTCACAAGTCGCTGACTTAACGTACAACAAAACAACGCTACTGGTTAGAAGTATTTATCTTCTTACCGTGTTTTACTCCAAAAACAAGGTCAACAGCAGCCAGAGATGCTACCAGACGTGCCTACCATAGATATATATAGCAGACTGGATACGCTAGCGCGTTGTCTTCTATAGTATCTATGGTCTGACCAATCACTGCGCCACACTTGCTGATGACCACTTCCGGTCTCAGAAAATGCAAAAACGGACCTTTTTTCGTTTCTGTCTCTTACGGATTTTATTTTTTTTGTTATTCTAAATATAAAATGAAAATCAAAGCATTTTTAAAATTTCGTATATCCCTTTGTGATCATGAAAAGGAAAAACACCTTGTATTTCAATTTAAATTTTTGTATTTTAAAACGAAAATCAAATCAGCACTCGTTTTTTGTTTTTCATTACCCGTTTCAGAACGGAAAATCCAATTGCCAGATTCGTACATGGACCTATATACTCACAGGTTATTAAAAAACGTGTATAATTGCACAATCAGGGCTTAATTTTGGTGGAAATATTCTCTGTTTGTACACAAACAGCCCAAAAGTCAAGAAAATCTGGTTACTCGAGCTTTTAAAAAGCCTTTTTTTTATTTTTATTTTTTAAGATATGTCTACACCTGAATCAGGCATTTCTGCAACGTAAGACCATTAAAGCATGACTTTTGTTTGTTTAGTATAACTTATATAAGCAGGCAAAGAGCTTCTTGATCTCTTTCAAGGAGGTTCATGACTGTTTTTTAAAATTATTGAAACCTGATTTGTTTTTTAGTATAACAACTAAAAAAAATCACGACTTAATTTCAGTGGAAATATCCTCTTAGTTTGGACATAAACAGCACAATTAGGCATTTGTGACCTAAAAAGTCAAGAAAATCCGTTTAAATGTGCTTTTTAAAACTAATTTCTGCTGATTTTGTTTTATTTTAGGTACGTCTACACCTGAAGCAGACATTTCTGCAATGCTAGATTGATTTTTTTTTGTTTAGTATAACATATATAACATACTTCCCTGTTATATACTCACAGATTAATAGAATGGAGCTTCAGACATGCATAATTGTACAAGCTGAATACTGCTTCATTAGTCTTGGTTCTGGTTCTGGGAACACTCAGTAAACCGGTCCCTGATGACCTGAGGGCTCTGGATGCTTCATATGGAGATAATAAGTCCATTCAGAGCTTTGTAGACCAGGAGTCAGATTTAGGGCTCTGTCCTTTAACTAACAGGAAGCCAGCGTAATGACGCTTTTATTTCATCTCGTTTAGATCACTGTGATTTCCTTTCTACCTGTTTGAATCTCTCTTCAGACTCTTCTTCCTCTTTCAACAGGAACTAACCAGAGATCCCACATCACCCCAGTCCTGTCCTCTCTTCACTGGCTCCCCATCAATTCTGGTGTTCATTTTAAAATACTGCTGCTAACTTTTAAGGCTTTGTGTGGCCAAACAGCCCCGTATACTGCCGACCTCCTTCACCCTCACACCCCGAATAGAGCTCTGAGGTCAGGCCAACAAATTCTACTTGTTGTCCCACTAACCAAGCATAAAATCAGAGGTGACCATGTCAAGTTCTCACACCAAAATGTTGGAATGCTCCTCCTCTACAGGTGAGATCAGTTGGCTCCTGTGACGCTTTTATTAGGGAGCTGGAAACATTTTTATTCTGACAGGCTTTTGTTTGACTAGCTGCTTAATTTAATTTAATTTGATTTGATTTGATTTAATTTGATTTAAATAGATTTTATTTTATTTTATTTTTATATTATTTTATTTCCTTTTATTTTTATTTTATTTTTTGTATTATTTCATTTTTATTTTACTTTAGTTTATCATTGTATTTATTTTTACTTTATTTTATTTTATTTATTGTTTTTGATGCACTGTATTTCAGCTGTTGCTCATATTATATTACTTCATTTTATTTTTATTTTATTTTTTTTAAATTTCATTATTTTATTTTATTATTTTGTTTTATTTTAGTTTATTATTGTAATTATTTTTATTTTATTTTATTTTATTTGGATTTTAATTTTAATTTATTTTATTTATTGTTTTTGATGCACTGTATTTTCGTTGTTGCTCCCGTTTTAACAATTTATTACCTTTATCATTGTTTTTATCCTTGTTTTATTAACGTTGTAAGGCACTTTGTGATTTTGTTTATGTGAAAGGTCCCATATAAATACATTTTACTTACTTCTTTCAAGGACCGTTAAGGGTCATCAGATCCTGATTTTGGGTTAAACTTAGATTTAATTTAAGATTTGGGTTGAAATGGGGTCATGAGTGTAGTTTTGACGGTTTAGTTCAACTCACAGGTATTAAATAATGTGTGTTTGTTTGTGTGCCGATGCCCTCTGGCTCAGCATGAGTCAGTGGCTGGATCAATTCCTGCTGACGTGCACAGAGCAGCACAAATCACTAGCTGTTACACACACACACACACACACACACACACACACACACACACACACACACACACACACACACACACACACACACACACACACACACACACACACACGCCCCAATGCAGAGAACAGTAGGAGCAGACTCGCCCACCACCACCAAAGCCCATTAGATATATCGACGGTTCCAGAGCCAGTATTTTTTGCTCTAATTGGTTTATGCACAGCTGACCGGGCAGCGCTGCTAGTGATGCCGCTCTGCTCTGTAACACCGTGTTCAGTACAGCCTCTGTAATCCATGGAAATATGGACAGCTGTTCTGCTTGTTCTTTCCACCATCGATCGTCCTGCAGCAGCGCCCTGTTCTCCTGCTGAAGCCCTTCCTCTGGTCTCTGTCAGCCAGCCTGCCAGAGAGCCGCTCAGCTGCTTGTTCCGGTGTCGGCCCCTCCGTCTGCAGGGGTCCAGGTCTCTGAGGGTCTCAGGTATCTCCAGGAAGTAGCAGCCAGGGGGCAGGATGAGGCCCTGGGTTCGTTCCAACAGGTCCAGATCAGTCCAGGTAAGTCCAGGCTGTAGATTGTGTAGTTTAGTCGTGTGAAGACACTGAGGTGAAACTGATGCAACAGTCCTGTAAAATACTTGTTTGTGAATGTACAAGTGGCTGTTTTAACAGTTGGAAAGACTTTCTGTGAACCAGCTGTAGTGCAATTTCTGCACAAGATCTGCAACTATTTTCTGAACAAAAAATAGAAATATATATACATGAAAATCTGAAATTATTTTGTACCTTTGCAGGGATTTTTTTCTGGTTTTATTGGACAAAATACACTACCATTACCACTTAGAAATGTTCTTATTTTTGAAAGAAAAGCATTTTTTTTCCAATAAAGATAACATTAAATGAATGATAAATCCAGTCTAGACATTGTTAATGTGGTAAATGACTATTCTAGCTGGAAACAGCTGATTTTTAATGGAATATCTCCATAGAGGTACAGAGGAACATTTCCAGCAACCATCACTCCTGTGTTCTAATGCTACATTGTGTTAGCTAATGGTGTTGAAAGGCTCATTGATGATTAGAAAACCCTTGTGCAGTTATGTTAGCACATGGATAAAAGTGTGAGCTTTCATGGAAAACATGAAACTGCCTGGGTGACCCCAAACTTTTGAACAGTAGTGGATGTGACAGCAACGTCACAGTTACTCCACAGCTTCTACCTACAGAGCAGAACAGCTCATTCCTTCCTCTATTACTTTGTTGCACAAATGTTCAAATTTAATTCATGAGTTTCCATAAAAAGCCAGGTTTGTTTACATCTCTTCTGCAAAATTTTTCCTCGTTTTCTCCTCTGTGAACTCCAAACAGATGCAGAATTTGTGTTGTTTACAACAACCGGGTATTAAATATGAGTAACTGAGCAGACGTTGAAGTGTTCAGTGGAGTTAAAGCAGAATTCGGGATCAGCAGTTTCAGTGAAGCTCTTCTCTGTCTTCACCTGCATGTGAGAGAACAGGTGAGAGAACAGGTGAGGCAGCTGACAGGAAGGGAAACAAGCTCAGCCTCTGTAGAGTGTTTGAGTCCAGGGTTTTATATGCTTATGTTCATAAATCCTCCAGGGTTGGAGGCATCAGGGAACATACAGTTTAGTGTGATCTGACTTATTAAGCTTCTGTTTGTTGCATGCATGCATGTAGGTTTTTTAATTTTTATTTTTTAACTATGGTGAGTAAAGTAACAAGTACAAGTAACAACATACAAGGAATTTGGATTCCGCTGTTGATGTCATCCTAGGAATAAGGAAAGAGAATAATAAATTTAATTAAATTAAAAATTAAATTGGATTAAATTAAATTAGATTAAATTAAATTAAATAATAGTAGTATTAAAAATATTTTATTCCTTTGGCTTATGTTTTTTTGTTTTTAACCATGACAAGTAAAGTAAAAGCTCTGGGCTGCAGTTTCTTTATGCCACCATTCAAAGAGAGAAAATAGGCTTTTAAAGTATTAATTAATCAATATGATGCTAGAACAGATATGTTTTTTAGGTTTATAGTTGGACTGCTGTCTTCTATAAGCAGAAGTTGGATGACTTTTGCTGCATAGAGCATCTTTGTAACATCAAAATTGGAAATAATTTTCCTTTTTATCAGAGTCAGAATCAGAATTAATAGCCAAGTACGCCCACAACATACAAGGAATTTAGATTCAGCTGTTGGTGTCACCCTAAGAATAAGGAAATAGAATAATAAATACAATAAAACTAAATTAAATAAATTATTATTATTATTATTATTATTAGTAGTAGTAGTAGTATTAGTAGTATTAGTAATATTATGACTTATTGTATTTTATTAACTCTTTATTATTATTATTATTATTATTATTATTATTATTATTATTATTATTATTATTATTATTAATAATAATAATAATAATAATAATAATAATAATAATAATAATAATAATAATAATAATAATAATAATAATAATAATAATAATAATAATAATAATAATAATAAATAATAATATTTTATTCCTTTGGCTAGTGTGCAATTTAATTTTCTTTTAAATAATGCTTTGGAGGGGTTGCTTTGTGGTTTTTTGTTGAACTAAATAATTTCAAATTCAAATAAGAGGTGCATCTTTAAGTGTTTTTAGCTGCAAACATCAATGTTTTGCATAACATGTACAATGTTACAGCTATAATACCTACTCAGGGTATTTATTTTCCTGTTTTTTCATTTAATGTGCACTTATTTTATTCTTATAATGTATATTTGCTGCTGTTTTTAGTTTTGTTCTTTACATTTTTTCTATTTATATATAAAGCTGACTTGAGAAGCTCCCAAATAAATCCAGTGCACTAAAATGGGAATAAAAATATGAATTCTACTGTAGGAGGCTTGAGTGAGGCAGATATCCTGCAGAGTTGAACCCTAATGTTCCCTCTAAGCAATGTTCCCTGTAATTTTTCCTGAGTGTGAGCAAACACACAAACTCCCTGAGCGTCCCTTGGACCACTGTGAGCAACATCAGACGTGTGCACTGTGGTCACACCAACATCACATCCATTCAAGTTACATGGTTCATTAAAAGAATCAAATTACAGCATTTACATTTCTGTTAAAACACTTTGTCAACAGGAGCCAGTTGAAGGCTGCAGTGATTTTAGTGACACTACAATGTATAAGAGTGAAGTTATTGAATATTTGTCTCTCTTTACTGTTGCAGCAGTTTTGCAAATTGCAGATGGACCCTGTTCACTCCATAGACACCAATGTTATTCCTGTAGCTTGAAAGACAGCTACTTTTGATAAAACTGGGCTTGTAGCACATTGTCTGCCTTGCAACAATGGGAAAGAGGCACCGTTTATGTTTTGACAACCTATATCTAATGAGTTATTGATGCTGGAAGTCCCAATCTGTGAATATCTTTCCAACTTTACTGAACTTGGGGCCACTACCACCTAAGGAGTGATATATTTAATTTTGAAAAAAGCATTTAGCCATACTTAAAGCTTTAAGTGCTTTATTAACACGGAACTAAAAATTTTGTATTGTTTTATTATCACAGGTTCTGTCTGAAAAGAGGTGGCATCATTTTAAACAGTGAAATCAAACTAATAAAATGTAATGACCAACCAGTGAGCAATACTGGATTCTGCAAAAACATAAACAACTTTTTTTAAAATCTAAATCTTATCTTAACACAGTTAATGTATTAACTTATTTTTGTGTGTATGCATGTATTTATTGATTTATTTAGTACTGTTAACATATCAGAGTTCTGAGTGAATTTTTCTTAAGATAGGCAAAGGCCATTTATTGATTACATATAGGCTCTTAAATGTTTATTAAAAACTAAAAAGCATTTTAAAAAAAACAACTTAGGCATTTATTGAGTCACTAAAATACTGTAGAGTACAGACCACATCAGCATGATTATAAGCATCCTCTGGTAAATGAACAACCAGATACTGATGTCTCTCACCATATGGACTTCAGGAGATGACTGGGGGATGATAAACTGTGACCTACTGGTTGGGTTCTCTCTGTTCTCATGTTTCTTACATGTTTGTTGAGCAACACACCATACTATGACTTTTTTACAATAATGGTTCTACTATGGAACCTGTTTGACATGTTCAGGTGTTCTTTGTGTGAAAACTCAGATTTCAGGTATCAGAAGGTGGTTTTCAACTTTCTTTGGTAACTTTCTGCTTCAACTTTAAATTAAATTTCCTTCACTAACCCAGCCCTCTGGACTTCCAGGAAGCTGTGTTCCTATTGGCTGTCCAGGTGGCTGCTTGGTGTTATCAGGAACACCTGAGCAGCTCAGTGTCTTCCTGCTTTATTTGGCTTCAGTCAAACATTTCCTCTGCTTCTCTTCACCACTGAACCGGGTTTGACTCCGTTGCTTTAGTCTGTTCTTTAGGCGTTGGCTTGCAGCTTCCAGCAGTAAAATAGGCTTTAATGTGTTTCTTGGTGTGTTTTAGGGCTTTGTACTGGATAGTTGTCTTGGTAAATGTGGTTCTTTAGCCACAGTTAGAACATGGTGCTAATGTGTGCAGTGATTAGTGGATTTGCTGCAGCTGAGTTGTGTCTTTATCTTGGCTGCAGTGAGTCTTTAGAGGTTTTTGGTCAGACACATTCTGTGTTCTTGTTTGAGAACCAAGGTTGGTTGTCCAGAAAGTAAGAGTTCCTGTCCTGATTCTCTGTTCTCAGAGGTTCTCTGGTAGGCTGCAGGAGACTTTAGCGTTTGGGTTGTGCTAGTTTGGTTTTTGTATGGTTTCATTTGGACGACTATCTTGAGGCCCCTCCATGTGGTTTAGTGAGGTTTTCTGGAACAGTTCTACAAAGCAACCTGCAGCAGAAGAGACTTTGAGAGTTTTTAGGAAGTTCTGGAGATCAGACTTTAGAGCAACAGAAACATTTGTCAGCAGTTTGAGCAGGAGAAGGTGAGCTTCAGAGTAGAAATGAGACAGAAACCTTCTTGACCCGTGTGGTGAGGTCCTGTACCAAGAGTTTGAGCAGGTTGTGAAAAGTCTGTAGTTCTTTGGTCTGAAAGCACAAGAAGAGTCGACTCATTAAAGGAGAAAACAGGAGATATTGTTGGTTCTTCTGTCGCTCTGCAGTTTCCAGTTTCCTTAGACTGAATATCAAGTTTATATTTTAAATGATTTCCTATGTGAGCCCAAGCAGACTTCAATAAACTCCCTCCATCCCCTGGACACAACAGATTTTATTACTATGTTAATTTTTTTTTTTTTTTTTTAATGTTTTTGAGTTTTAATCATAATTTTTTTCTCTTTGCTTGTTTAGTTTTGTCATCTGTGTAAAAGGTGCTAAACAAATAAAGCTGAATTGATAAACTAAATAATTGACTAACTCATGATTGTGACAACAGAAGTATTTTCATTGTGATTTATGGGTTTATTTCATTTTTAAGGTTGGGGTAAAAATCTTGACAGAAAAAGAAGATTAAAGAAATAAACTGCGTAACAAAAAGTAATTAAATCAAAGGAAAAAAAATAATACAATAAAACTTTTAAAAAGTTTTATTATTAAAAAGATTTAAGAAATTTAAGATGTAATTTTCTAATTAAACATTTAATTTTTTAATTAAATGTTTTGTCTTTTTAAAGGTTTAATAATGTAATTAAATGTTTTGCATTTTTAAAAAAATGTTTAATATTCTTCTTGTTTAATTGTATTTTTTAAATGTTTAATGATGGAAAATATTTTATCTGTAATTTTTAATATTTGTATTTTAAAAATTTTGTTTAATTTCATGACATGCATTGTATCTTCTTGAATTATCTAATTCGATATTTTGTCTGTTTAATAGAGTTAAACATTAATTACAATTAAATTATATATACATATACCACCTTTTAATGTTTAATTTTCTTTTTAAATGCTTCATTGTATTTTCTGTTTAATTCCTATTTGAAGTTTTATTGTCTTTAAGATGTAATTTTCTATGTAAACATTTAATTTTTTAATTAAATGTTTTGTCTTTTTAAAGGTTTAATGATCTAATTAAATGTTTTGCATTTTTTAAAAGGTTTAATAGTGTTCTTGTTTAATTGTATTTTTTTTTTAAATGTTTAATGATGGAAAGTATTTCATCTGTAATTTGTAATATTTGTATTTTAAAAATTTTGTATAATTTCATACTGACATGTATTGTATCGTGTTGAATGATCTCATTCCATATTTTGTCTGTTTAATAGAGTTAAACATTAAATTACATTAAATTATATTAAACAGACAAAATATGGAATGAGATCATTCAACACGATACAATACATGTCAGTATGAAATTATACAAAATTTTTAAAATACAAATATTACAAATTACAGATGAAATACTTTCCATCATTAAACATTTAAAAAAAAAATACAATTAAACAAGAACACTATTAAACCTTTTAAAAAATGCAAAACATTTAATTAGATCATTAAACCTTTAAAAAGACAAAACGTGGGTACCTGTATAGCTCAACAGGTTAAGTGGGTGAACCATGTACAGAGGCTGGTCCCTGACGCAGCGGCTGGGGTTCAAGTACCGCTCGCGGCCCTTTTCTTCATGTCTTCCCCCGACTCTTCTCCCCCGTTTCCTGTCTGTCTCTCACTACGCCTATCCAATAAAAAGCTGGAAAAGGCCAAAAAAAAAAAAAAAAGACAAAACATTTAATTAAAAAATGTAATGTTTAATTAGAAAATTACATTTTAATGTTTAATTAGAAAATTACATCTTAAAGACAATAAAACTTCAAATAGGAATTACACAGAAAATACAATGAAGCATTTAAAAAGAAAATTAAACATTAAAAGGTGGTAAAACATTTACAAAGAAAAACCTTAAAGATTTAATAGAAACATTAAATATTGGGAAAGAAAAAGAAACTCAAACAAGCCGATAAAACATTTGAAAAAACAATTAAACATTAAAAAGACAAAACATTTGGAAATGGCAGGCATGGATCAAACAAATGTTACCTTCTGATCTCCACAAACTTTACTGTTCAGTGAAGAGAATCAAAGTTTGTTGAGGATTTCTAAAAAACCCACAGGTGAAGGTCTGAGAAGAACTCAGATGGATGGTCTAAATGTGAAATCAAGACTCATGGTCACAAGTTTAAGGCTTCTGTTAACCATAAAGTTCAAACTAACAGAGAAGTACTGAGAAACTTTTAAAATTTCAGTCCTCAGACTGTCTGAAGGTTCAAACTAACAGAGAACTACTCAGGAACTTAGAAGATTTCAGTCCTCAGACTGTCTGAAGGTTCAAACTAACAGAGAAGTACTGAGAAACTTTTAAGATTTCAGTCCTCAGATTGTCTGAAGGTTCAAACTAACAGAGAGGTACTCAGGAACTTAGAAGATATCAGTCCTTGAACTGTCTGGAAGTTCAATCTAACAGAGAACTTCTGTGGGACTTAGAAAATTTCAAAATTTCAAAAAAAAAAAAGAAAAAAAAAAAAGAAAATTTCAGCCCTCAGACTGTGTGAAAGCTCAGGTCCTGAGGACTCGGGAGGTCTGGAGGCTTGAAAAGTCTTGGAACTGAGGGTTCAACCCTCCAGCACAAAGGCTGAAGTCCCACCTCCTGAGAAAAATGGTTGAGTCGAGACATACAAATACAAAATACATGATAAATGCGCAAAAAAAAAGAAGATTTAGTATCTGAGCGAGTAGCTCAGGGGATAAGATGAAAGACTACCAAGTGGAAGGTAGTAGGTTCAAGACCCACCACTGGCATTTTTCTTTTTCTTTGTCTTTGTCAGGATTTTGATAAAATTTAAGAGTCTGGTCTTGAACCAGCAATCTGCAGCACTACAGATAAACCCTTAACTGACTGAGCTACAGATCAGATGAAAAGAAGTAATTTCGTCATCCCTTTGGCATCATAGCTAATAAAGTGACCACATGGGTAGAGCCAAGGCGGAGTCTGGGTGGAGTCTGGGTAGAGAGTAGGTGGGGAGGTGGGTGGCAGCCTCCCCCCTCTGCAGACCTGACCGTGAACACCGTTGACACCCACCTCGGGGAGACGCTGCCTAAGACCTCAAGGCTGCTTGGTCGTGGTCTTTCTGGCACGTACTCTTCCAAGATGAGCCGGGAAGTTTAACACTGATGGAATAACACCAGGTCTAAGCCGACAAACTTCCAATTCCTCCTCAACCCATAGTCTCTGGGAAACCTACATGGAGTAAGAAAAGTAGACAGAGAAGTAATTAAGTCTGTACACAACATATTAAAAAGAAATCATGCTAATAAATTAGGTACAAAGAACCGAATTCGCCAATATACTGGAGACCAGAGCTATTTAATTTGATAAGTATAACCTTGTTTAGGAACATTTCAATGATTTGAGAGCAGTCCTAAAGAACTGCCTGTAATCCCAATCATAAAATGGGTTTGGAGGAAGAACATAGATGGTAATCTGGATATATATGAGTTAGGATTTATAACTACTATTGGTAGTATTGGTGGTAGTAATAGCAATGTGACTACTACTAGTAGTAGTGGTATTACTCACTACTGCTGCTGATACTGGCACTGCTACTACAACTTGTAATACTATTAGAAATGCTGATACTACTTCTACGACTCTAACAGCTGTTTATACTACTACTGCTGCTTGTACTTTTAGTATTACTACTACTGCTTGTACAACTATACTACAGCTACTATTAATCGTCTGGTATTTGGTTGTCAAGCTGCTAGCTCGCATTAGCGTTTTGCTAGTGGCTAACTAGTTAGCTCTCATAGACTGGAAGCTCTCAACAAGATTTCATAATGAAAAAACAGCCAAAAACTATTCTTACCTATGAAAAGTCATTCCAAGTATCCTTGTCTCAATCGTACGACGTAGTGTGTAATTGTATGCAGCACAGTGAGCAGGCATACTTGTTTCCGTTTTCACACCGTCTACATCAACTGAATGCACTGAAACTTTGCCCCCACTAGCTTAGCCTCGCAGTAGTACGCAGCTCAAAGGGGCGTGTCCTATCTACTCATTCATATCTATGAGAACAACGATGGCTGCACATAAGGACGTCTGACATTGATTAGCTGCGTAAATACCATTATATACAGTCTATGGTAAATATGTATGTGAATCGCATCATTGGCTGCAGCAGCCAGTCACCGGTCACTCACTGACTCACATTGAAAAATAGCACAGAATGAATTGTTACGTGTTTGTTTTATTTACAATTTAGGTTGGATTTTTTTTTTGTGCGCAGCGCAGATTTTCTGTGCGCGGAGACCGTGTCAGCAGTGCGCAATTGCACACGCACGCAGTTTAGAGGGAACAGTGCTTCTAAGCCTTGCAGCTTCTTCACACTTCAGTTTGTCAGCGTGTTTCTCACATCCTGAACACAGGAGCTCCAACACGTGATAAACACCGCCGTGCCGTGTTGTTCATGTTTGCAACAATTACACCTGCTGTTCAATTAGTCCTTTCATTTGCCACTAAGTGTTGCTTCAACTGTCTTTAATGGGATTATTTGTAATCCTGAACCAACAAACGGAGATTAACGGAGGCAGATTTCCTAGTAGGAGGTTTCAGCAGAACTTTTGGGAACATTAACGCCTCTCTTTCTCACACAGACTCACTCTCTGCTGCATGTTTGGATGAATGAATGGAGGGATTGTGTCTTTAAGGACACAGAGGGAAGGGAAGCATGTTGTGTTCTGATGCAGTCGGAAATAACATGCTTTCTTTAACCCTCCTGTTGTCCTGCAGGTCAAAATTGACCAGTTTTTTAGTTTGAAAATGTGGGGGGAAAAAAAATATTTTCACAGTGAAACTTCTGATGTCCACATTTTCAACATTTTTGGGAAATCTTGGAACATTTTTTGGTGGAAAAAAAGAAATGTTAAAAATGATTCTGAAGAACATTCACAAAAAAATCAATCAAAATCCAGCGAATTTCGCTGGATTTTGGTTGATTTTTATGTGAATGTTCTTAAAGAAAATATTAGAAGTTTTACATATATATGGAATCACTTTAGATACTTTAGATATGTAATCACTTTAGGATTTTTTGGAAGATTTTTACTCATTTTTTTGAAAATATTAATAAGAATTTTCTTGTCAAATTTTTGAAAAATAAAGCTTTTAACCCTCCTGTTGTCTTCATTTACAGGCACCAAAAAATATTGTTTCCTTGTCAGAAAAAAATCCAGAAATTCAGCAAAACATTCCTCAAATTTCTGAAAATTTGCCAAACCTTCAGGAAGAAAATTCCAATAATTCCTTAAAAGCTTCCCCTAAAAGTTTTATTTTAAAAAAAAAAAAAATCCCCCAAATTTGGCAAGAAAATTCTTGTAAATATCTTCAAAAAAGGAGTAAAAATCTTCCAAAAAAATCCTAAAAATATCTAAAGTGATTACATATATATCAGTAAAACTTCTAAGATTTTTTTGTGAATGTTCTTAAACATTTTTAACATTTCGTTTTTTCCACCCACCAAAAAATGTTCAAAGATTTGCCAAAAGTGTTGGAAATGTGGACATCAGAAGTTTCACTGTGTAAATATATTTTTTTCCACATTTTCAAACTTTAAAACGGGTCAATTTTGACCCGCAGGACGACACAAACGTTAAGGGAAACTTTTAAGGAATTATTGGAATTTTCTTCTTGAAGGTTTTACCAATTTTCAGAAATTTGGGGAATTTTTTTGCCGTATTTTTGTTGTTTTTTTTTCTTTTATTCGTCTCGTTTGTGTCATTTGTGTCATTTTTGTCTCATTTTTGTCATTTTTTTTGTCACTTTGCAACTTTTTAGTCTCTTTTTTTGTTTTGTTTCATGTCATTTGTCACATTTTTTGTCATTTTGTTTGTTGCTTTTGTCGCTTTGTGTCTCAATTTTGTCATTTTTGTCTCTTGCTTTTGTCATTTTGTCTCTCACTTATGTAATATTTTGTCTTGTTTTTTTGTCTTTTTTTGTCTGACTTTTGTTGCTTTGATCATAAAGTGAAATACTAGTTCAGTTCCAGATACCTGGGACTAAAAGTTTTGTCTTTTTGTTGATAAACTTTGATCTGTAAGTTGTAATGTGTAAATGATAAACGGAAGCATAATGTTGTTGAAATTGAAGTTATTTTTCTTAAGAAATTTCAGGTTGTTCATAATGTTTTTTAAAAAGATAATTCCTTACAAGTGAACATTTTCAGAACATTCATTTTTGCACTAAAACAAAGGAAACATTTCGATTTATGGTTATTTATAGGTTATTATGCTGTGATTTTACTGATCACTTGAGATCAAACTGGGCTGAATGTGGTCCTGAACTAAATGAGTTCGACACTCCTGCTCTAAAATAACCCAACAAATTCAACCTATTTAACAACAAAACTGACAAATAGCTCCTACACTTCGCCCCATAATGGAGCTAAACTGTAACTAAGATGACACATTTACTTGGAGAGAAAAATATCTGCACCATAGAAACAGTAAATTATATCAGAGTCTAAAAGACAAGCAGCTCAGGCACACATGACAGCAGTATTCAGTCTCTTCAGAGCTCATAACCTGCCTCTTATTTAATTATTACCTAATTTATTGTACAAATTTTCTGTTTTTGTGTCTAATTATTTATTGTGTTTCTTCCTTTGTGCGTCATACATTTGTTTTGTTAGTTCTCTAATGTAATTATCGTATTTTCAGGCTTCGGCAAATTTATCCGCATGACTTTAATGCCAATAAAGCAAATTGAATTCAGTCAGCTGATGGCAGCAGGCAGGGCTTCAACTGTTGACGGGCAACGTTACCTAATAGTTCTAATAATGTCTCAAATGTTTACAGCTCATGTAAGCATATTAATCATTTCCAATAATGTTCCTGTAAGGTTCAAGGTCAACTAAGACGGTATTTGGAGGATGTTTTCAGGGCCACAGATTAAATTACAAGACAAGAAAAGAACAAAAAATGTTTTCAAGAAGAGTCTTTCAATGACAGAACGCCTTTTATGAAATGTTCTTGTATTGTGAGGTAACAGGTTATAAGATGTGCTTTTAATGTGAGCTGATAGCAAAAGAGGACGTTCTAAACCAGGGCTGAGGCACATTCAGCCCAGTTTGATCTCAAGTGACCAGTAAAATCAGAACGTAACCTAAAAATAACAACAACTCCAAATGTTTTCTTTGTTTTAGTGCCAAAAAGTCCATTCTGAAAATGTTCACATTTAAGGAATCATCTTTTTACAAGACATTATGAACAATCTGAAGTTTCTTAAGAAAAATTAGTTCAATTTCAACAACATTTTGCCTCAGTTTATCATTTACACATTACAACTTACAGATCACAGAGTGTCTGCAAAGGAACACAACATTTAATCACCGCTATCTGGAACTGAACAATATAGTAATTTACTTTATGATCAAAATGACAAAAGTCAGACAAAAAAAGACAGAAATCAACAAAAACAAGACAAAATATTACAAAAATGAGACACAAAATGACAAAAATGAGACAAACAATACGAAACAGAAAAAGACAAAAAATTACACAAAAAGAAACAAAACAACAAAAAATAGACAAACAACACAAGCAAGACAAAAAATCCACAAAACGACAAAAACAATACATTAAACAATGAATAAAGCAAAACATAAAATGACAAGAAAACTCAAATGGCATGAAATAAAACAAAAAAGAGACAAAAAAATGACAAAAAGGTTACAAAACGACAAAAAATGGACATTAAAACATTAAAAAAAATCTACATAAAATGTGTAGAAATAACTAATTTCCTCTGAAAAATTTATGTATTTTAGCCACCAGGAGGCGATAATGATGCTGAAGGAGAAAGGAATTATTGTTGTTGTTTACCAGAAAGTAGAAAATCCAGAAATTATATCATGAAAATAAAAATTGTATTCATATTTATAGTTGTTTGTGTGGATATGGATGTAAAATAGTTTGGAAAAAATAACTTGTGAATCAGTTAATTGTGGTTTTAATTGGCAAGTAGAAGTTTTCTCGGATTTTTTTTGTGAAGCACCTGAAGGCACCACGAGCGAACAGGAGAGAGAGAGAGAGAGAGAGAGAGAGAGAGAGAGAGAGAGAGAGAGAGAGAGAGAGAGAGAGAGAGAGAGAGGGACGAGCATGCGCGCGTCCGTGTGCGTGTGCGCGTCCACCGACGCAGCAGCAGCAGCCCTGCCTTTTCTCTCCGCTGACGTCCGTTTCCCTCTTTCTCCTCTTGTCACGGTGTTTTTCCGGACAGACGGACCGGATCCCGGTTTTTATTTCTCTTCTCCGTTCGGTAAACCGACGCCGCGTTTCCGCCACCGGGGACAGGTTTCCGATCCGAGCGGAATGAGAGCAGCTAAAGGGCGGACCGGACCGAGGAGAAGCACCGGGGAAAGCTGCTGCACATCCGCCGCTTTCTTTCCCCACAACCATTGATTTGTCCACCCGGGGCCGTGAACACCTCACCGCGTCTGGAAATGCGCTCTGAACGGGTTCCGGTTCCTCTTTAAGCGGTCGTTTCTCCGCCTTGACACCCAGAAACCTCCCGTTAGCTAGCCACCGGGAAAAGAGACTCCCCCTCTCTGAGCCCAGACCTCCAGCTCTTATTTACCCTCCATCTGCTGCCTCCATGGTCCGGTTCTGCTCTTTTTCTCACCTGAAGACGATGCAGCCGGAGGTGGCCGCCGGGAGTGTTTCGGTACAGATCCAGCGGAGATGATCCGGTAGCGTCTGGGAGGGATTTGGGGGAAAGTGAGAAGCTGAGTGGGGGAGTTCAGAGTGCTCTTGTGACTGGGCCGGCACCGTCAGAACCCACACAGACATGAGGTGGATGTAGCGGAACACTTTGTTTTTACGCATCAGTTTGAGCTGGATCACTGTGTTGGTGATCCGTGCTGCCTTCACGGACCCTAACAATGAGGATCGTATGAGGAGTGAGGCTCATACACAGGCAGATCCCGGGTTGTTTTTCTGACCCACTGTGAACACAAAACCCACTTTTTCTTTTTATTCTTTTTAATCTTTCTTCCTGGAGCGCACTCAGGGACGAACATGTCTT
Source organism: Amphiprion ocellaris (assembly GCF_022539595.1). NCBI lineage: Eukaryota > Metazoa > Chordata > Actinopteri > Pomacentridae > Amphiprion > Amphiprion ocellaris. The sequence continues at coordinate 33,015,544 of NC_072772.1, forward strand.
TACGCACGGCACTGCCTGGGAACGAGCGGAACCCGGACCATGTAAGTAGACGCAGGGTCCGCTTGTCACGTTTGAGGTCACAATTTTGAGTTTTATTGTGCTTTTGAAGAATCATAATAACCCCCCCGGGCCTTGAGATTAGCGAGCCATGCGCACGGAGCAGCTGCAATCAAGCACGGCGGCCGGCACAGACGCGCTAATCTCCCCCCGTAGCTCATTGGGACGCACAAGGATGGAGATGGGGGAGGTTTGGGTGCTGGTTGGACACCAAAAGGGGCAAAATCCACAGATTTTAAAGATCCTCCTACACTTTCACCTCCAACCGGTGTCTCCAGTGCGCATGTTTGTCTTCCCCCCCCCAGCTGATCAATAATTAATGCATCTGATGCAAGGCCACCCAGCCCTCTCCACACCCAAAGACCTCCACTCCATCCCTCCTCTGTCTGCTCCATCACCTTGCTTCCAGCTCCACACCTCCTCTTCCTCCTCCTCTTCCTCCACCCTGTCTGGTCTGTCTGTCCGTCTGTCTGTCTGTCCAGTTTCCGCCTTGGATCAAACTGTGACAGACAGCTCAGTGGGCAGCAAAATCTGCTGTGTCAGGCTAGCCAGGTTCGTCCTGCTTGTGTTTTTCTGTGTCTGAGGCGGCATCTGGAGGGGTTTCAGGAGGCATCGCTGTTGAGTTTATTGCCCCCTCCTTGAAGCGTTTTATTTGTAAAGATGCTCGGGGATATGTTGTGTTTTCTTGCCACACATCTGTGCAGAGTCTCCCTCCACCACCACCTTTATCTCAAGGGCACCTAGCTCCCAGCAGCAGTCTGAAATATCACTCAGTGCTTTTGGATTTGAAGCTCGAACAAAGGTGCTTCCGTTTGCAGCAGCTGGCAAAACACACAACACTTCCCTCCTTTTTTTTTTTTAAAGGTTATTTAAAGGGTATGTCATCACCACCTCGGTCCCTGGACAGTTTAACCTGCAGTAGCTGCTTTAGGATTTGTTTGGGGTGGGAAAGTGTGATTATTAAAACCATTTATCGAAGTTAGGTCTTTTTCTTTAGGGGTATTTCTTGGATGCATTTTGAGCTTTTGGGTGCTGCCGTGTGGTTTTCAACTCGCTCTAAAGTGTGACACTTAGGTGTTTATTACATGCAGGATCCAGGAGGTGTTTGGATTTCCATGTGAACCTGTTGTGGCTGGTTCAGAACACACCCAAATACATAACCCCGAACAGTGACGCCGCAAATAGACGGAGACTTTTATAGTAATAACAAGCAGTCTAAAGAAGCTGGGTCATGACGGGAGGAAGGTAAACCCTTCTGTTAGTTTTTTTTACAATTATCTGCAGCGTTGTTTGGTGTTTTCTGTTTCCCCAGTTTAATAACTGTGAGGGTGATAACAGAGTTCCTCACGACGCAGAGCAGTAAACTAATAATAGAACCCATTAAGCACTCGATGCGTCTTGGTCAGAAAGTTTAAAAAGAAACAACTTGTGGTCGAGTTCTGCTTCTGTCAAAATCACTCTGATTAGCAATCTTGTAAACACTTGTAGGAAAATAATCTTCAGTTTTCATCCCTCATTGTAGCTTTTGTAGCAGTTTTACACTATTTTTTTATTGTTTGACTACATTCACTAACTGGCCACTTTATTGGTAAAAGGTTGGACTTCTTTCACCTTCAGAACTGATTTAATTCTTGATGGCAAACTTTCAACAGGGTGTTGGAAACATTCCTCGGATTTTGGTCCACATCGACATGATAGCATCATGGAGTTGCTGCACATCCATGATGCCAATCTCCCGTTCCACCACATCCCAAAGGTTCTATTGGATTGAGATCTGGTGACTGTGGAGGCCGTTGGAGTACAGAGAACTCATTGTCATGTTCAAGAAACCAGTTAGAGATGATCTGAGCTTTGTGACAAGGAGCATTATCCTGCTGGAAGTAGCATCAGAAGATGGTCCACTGTGGTCATAAAGGGATGGACATGGTTAGAAACAATACTCAGGTAGACTGTGGAGTTTAAACCATGATCAGCTGGTACTAAGAAAATATCTCCCAGACCATTACACCAGCAGCAGCCTGAACCGTTGATACAAGGCAGGATGGATCCATGCTTTCATGTTGTTTATGCCAAATTCTGCTGAAATAGAGACTCATCAGATCAGGCAACATTTTTCCAGTCTTCTATTGTCCAGTTTTGGTGAGTCTGTTTCAATTGTAGCCTCAGTTTCCTGTTGTTAGCTGACAGGAGTGGAACCTGGTGTGGTCTTCCTGCTGCTGTAGAACATCTTCTTCAAGGCGTTCAGAGATGGTATTCTGCATTCTTTGGTTGTAACCAGTAGTTATTTAAGTTCCTGTTGCCTTTCTATCATCTCCAACCAGTCTGTCCATTCTCCTCTGACCTCTCACATCAACAAGGTATTCTGGTTCAATGGATGTTTTCTCTTTTTGGGACCATTCTCTGTAAACCCTAGAGATGGGTGTGCATGAAAATCCTCAGACCAACAACCATGCCATGTTCATAGTCACTTAAATCCCCTTTCTTCTCCATTCTGATGCTCGGTTTGAACTTCAGCAGGTCGTCTTGACCACGTCTACATGTCTAAATGCATTGAGTTGCTGCCATGTGATTGGCTGATTAGCTATTTGTGTACCTAATAAAGTGGCCAGTGAGTGCATGTGGCATGTAAACTTGTAGCTCCTTTTATTAAAGCAGTGCAGGGAAGTAGCCGTGTAGCCGTTAGCCAGCAACAAGAATGACTGCCGTCCTCGCTGAGGCACAAGCCACTCTTGTTGGTAGCCTCACCATGGCAACATCAGGGTCCTCCAGACCTTCACCTCCCCCATTGCTCCTCCCATCCCACCCTTCCTCACCCAGTCTGTCCAGTCATTCTCCCTCTCACTGCTGCCTTCAAACAGGAGGCCTCATCTCACCTCTTCACTTAGCTGAAGAGAGTTTTTTGACAGGAAATAGACACTGAGCTAATTTTAAAACCGAGACATAAATATCTCTGCAGCGTCACCTGAGAACTTTACTTCTCTGCCGTGTTAAACTTGTGCTTTTGATCTCATAGAAGAGTGCTTTAAAGGTCAGGAGAAAGACAAAGTGAGAGTAGATAGAAGCGGTAAACATGGTACATGATATGAAAGGTGTGTGTCTCTGTGCTTATAGTTAAACATGTCGGTGCACGTAGCAGTAAGTATAGTGCTTATTAGCGCCGTTGCATAACCCTGAGTGCAGTGGAGGCCATCGTACAAACATCTTCTGAGATCATTATCAGCACATTGAGTTATTAAACAGTCACACTGCTGTCGACATGACAGCCAGCACTTTCACACCACGGCTCATGATTTGCACATTTATAACACCAGTCTTTCTCCTTTTTTTCCTTAATTTTTACTTCCAACTCCATCAAGGATCCAAAGTCACAGAAACCACATCTAAAACCAATATCCTGCAGCTTTTCCTACCAAAAAAGTAGCTTTTGTACTCTTTAAACATGACTTTAAGATACTGTAATTGTGTGTAATTATTGTGCACCATGTCAGTCTTGACACGGTACAAATTATGTTGGATTTCCAGATAATACGCACCAGAAAATGACTCTCAAACCCAACATCACTGTTGGTTTTTACCTTGAAAGGCAGAATTACATGTTTCCCTGCAGGTTGAGAACCAGCTATAGAACTTTAGACACTGATTTGTCGATGCTTTGTTGTTTTCTCGTCAGTTCCAGCTCACAATCTGGCATGACTAACATCAGTGCTGTAATTGTAAAATAATGATACGTTGCATCGTGCACCCCATGACCGTAGATTTCTCCTGTTTTTTCCGTCGTCGTCTCGCAAAATGTCTTCTCAAATCAGCTCAAGTTCATGTTCCTCTGTAGTTTTGTCATTTCCACACGTAGACATTTAAACCAAACCAAACCTGCTCAACCTGCATCTGTTATTGGGCTGCATTTTAACTTTTGTTCTTGTGTTTTTCTCTCGGGCTGTTTGCCTGCCAAAGATCGTAAATTACACGTGTGTCAGTTATGTGTGTTGTTCTGCTCAGATTCCAATGTTTCGATGACGTTACAAACATTTGGTTTTTTGCACGTCTTGAGTTTAGGATTATATTTCTTGAAACATGAGCAGCAAACGTCCTTACAAGTGTGATAAGTGGGTTTGTTTGCATGCATGTCTGCGCTTTCCGTTGCCGAGCTGTGGGAATGGACGAACTATTTTGCTCGGGGCGGGTCATGAGGTTTCATCTGTGTGAAAGAGACAGAAAAGGAAGTCCTCTGGTAGGTGTGGGTGAGTGCTTGTGCGCACATGTACGGCTCTGTGGACCAGCATGTCTTTCTGTGTGCCACTGCAGGGCAGAACGGGGCTTTTGTGTTCCTTGTTACCCGAAAGCTGGCACCCACCTCTGCCGCATTTCGCCTAGAAACACCCCAGATACAGTCATGCACAGCTCCAGGCTTTTAATCATCTGGTCCGGTGCAGGCTGCTTTTAGGTAACCTGTAGCGGTCACAGTGCTCTGTCGATGCGTTCTGTTTCGCACGAACGTCAACTTAACACAACTGAAATGTGTTCTGGTGCAACAGCAGCCCACAGGTTGGAAGTTTCCAGCTTAAATCCCCGGAGAGGCGATTGAGGTACCATCTGTTGAACCTGAACAGCTACGACCAAAGTGCCCATGAGCAAGTCAACGAGTCACCAGTTTGTCTAGTTGCACTGGTTAGTCGTTACAAACTGTGTTCACGCAGCAGATTCAGCCACGAAAGTGTGACTGTGATGCCGGGCAGCTTCGGGAAAAGAGCTTAAGAGCTTAGCGAGTCCTTCTGTAAACGGCTTGCTCAAGAGCATGTCAGAAGCAGAAAAATTTAAGGATTTTCTTCTATTGTTTTTGAATCGCGGTGAACAAATAGCTTTTCCATCACTTTGAGTGTTGATTCATCAGTCCATAAGACCTTCTTCCAGTCTTCAGTAGTCCATTGGTGCTGTTTCATGGCCCAGGCAAGCCTTTTTAGCAATGACTTTCTTGCTGCAACTCCAGGTCTTCTCTTCACAGTTGAATCTATGACTTCTTACTACGACCAATATTAAGCTGTGATTGAAGCTGTTGTCCTATGAGCTGCCAATCACCAAGCTGTTGACTCTCAGAAACTTATCTTCTGATTCTGTTGTGGCTTAGGTTTTGTCATTTTAGCCACATTTTAGTTTGTTTTAGACAGATTTTGTGTTATTCTGGCCACAGTTCATGTTGTTTTGGGCAGATTTTCAAGTTGAAACTGAGACTTTTTACTACGACCACTATTAAGCTGTGCTTGAAGCTGTTGTCCTGTGAGCCGTCTGTCACGAAGCTGTTGACTTAAAACGACATCTTCTCATTCTGTTGTGGTTTTGGGTCTTCCACACCTCTTCCTGTCAGAGTTTCCTCCAGTTTCTGAGGTCCTTTTGATGGTGAAGAAAACTGTACTTTCTCCACAATTTCTCTGTAGGAAAGACCCACATTTTTAAGTGTTATGATGGTCTGTCTTTCTTCTATTGTTAATTGCATTTTCCTCTCCATTTTTACAGCAATACACTACTTTCTGCAATACAATACTGTGCAAATAATGCTCTCGTGCCACAGTGTGTTCCAGAACTACTTTCATGCAGACAGCGTGGGTTGTAAGGAATCTAGAAAAGTTGGGACACCTGTAGGATTTGGTAGCACCAACTTTCAAGGCTTGATCAACCTCCATTGCTGCAGAGCAGCTTCAAGTTGTTAACCCATTTCTAGTTCCCCGAAAAAGGCCTTTTTTAAACCTCTGGCAGTTCACCACTTACCTTTGTACCATTTCAAGTTATTCATTGGACTTGAACTACTTGAAATTCAATGAAAAATTAGGGCATTCTAAAACTTTTGGCCGCTAGTGCAGGTGAAGTGCTCTTTCCTTCATTTGTGCAGACATATCTGCTGTTAGCACGGTACAGCAAATTCACACCAGCCATTAAAGGACATTTTGTTACTTTACTTAAATATTGTATGTTTAATTTTTATTGTATTGTATCAGCCATTAAACAAAATCAACAAAAGCTAATTATTAAAGGTAAATGGTGTTTGATTAGAATATTATCGGTATAAAATCAACTGTGATAAAGCTAAAAGCCACGATAAGGCTGATGTTATATATCTTTAAGCAAACACATTTTGTATAAGCAGTTGTGTGTGTAAATCCGGTTTCTTGCATCTAATCCAGGTGACTAAATGCAAAAATAACCATGAGGATTGGCTCTGTGATGATTCAGAAGTAAGGCACCCAGTATTAGCAGCCAGTTAAAGAGACCAAATCAAAACATGCGTTAGTTAAACACGGTGATTAAACTTCACTGGCGCAAACTCCGAGTGTAATTGCCGTGGCTTTTTTGTCAACACAAATTGTTTTCCTGCCGGCTATTATGTAATTCTAGTCAAGAGGTTGGCCAACGGCTGCTGAACAGGTGGCGTTTTCCAGAGATCAGGCTACCTGCTGAAGAATGACGCCTTTCATGGAGGCCCTGCACAGATCCCCGTGGTGCAGACAAACATTATCGCACAATTACAAAAAAAAAAACAACCAGCAGACGAGCATAAAAGACACCCAGATGCTCGCAGTCGGAGCGCACAGTCGAGCCGTTGTGTTGATTGTGTAGTGGGCCTCTGTTGTCGCCAGGCTCTCAGGTGTCGACTTACTGTCCTCTTCAGTGTTTCTGTTCAGGGCCGAGCTGCTGCAGTTTAACCCGTGCAGACGCAACATCTGCTCTTCCTGCTCGCTAAAGTGTGTTTACATCTGCAGCGCGACTCTCCTGTCGGCTTCGTAGCTCCATGAAGCTGCTGCATGTTTGGACGCGTGAAGGGAGATTTCACGTTTAAATAAAAATACTGTGTTAATGGTGTGTTAATGGTCAATGTGGGTCGTTCCAGAATTGGAGGATATTCTGGCATCCAGCGTTTTCAAAAATAAGCTTTGTCTTTTAGAGTTTTCTGCTCCACATTCATCAATAATAGGAAATAAACTATCAAAGGCTTGATTGTCTCAGCTTCCACATCAATGGTACCATTTTTATTCCATGTTTTCTGTGTTGTTTGCTAACCCTACTCTAATCACAGTAACAGGGTTGCTAATCCATGCTAATGTGATCTTTTTCTCAGCAGTAGAAGCTAGATATTTAGCTGCTGTTACTGCTGACCAAGAGGACAAACTGACTGATGGAAAACAGTCCAAAGAATCAGTCTTATCCTGATAATATGAGGTAGAGTGAGACATTCAATCAAGGCTGACAATGGGATGAAAATATGAAAAATAGAAGAGAGGACACAGCTTTGCTCTACTCATTCTTTAGACACAAAATGACAAAAACAAGACAAAACAAGAAAAATGAGACACAAAATGACAAAAATGAGACAAAATGACAAAAATGGGACAAAACGACACAAACAAAACCGAAATAGATAAAAACAAGACATAAAATGTCAGAAACAGGACAGAAAATGATAAAAACAAGACAGAAAATGACAAAAATGAGACACAAAATGAGAAAAACAAGGCACAAAATAACAAAAATATCATCAACAGGGTTGGGTGTATGTTGTGCATAATAGTTATTATTTAAAATATTATGTTGATTAAAAAAATGTTCCCACAATTACAAAAGACATCAATGAAAAAAATAATACCAAAAAAAGAAGATTTAAGTTTCATTGTGAATGTTTTATTTGAGATTCAATTTGGGTCATCGGAGGTGGAACAAGAGAAAAATGGCATTTTAGGGGCAACTCCAGACTTATTTGGTGTTTTAGAAGATTTTCAAACATTCTTTTCTCTTAGTTTTTTTAGATTTTGTCTGAGGACAACAACATTTACACAGCAACTTTTAGTTTTTTGTGCGTGGATTATTTGAAATTTGATGGGTGAAATGTCCTCCAGTATCTTAATTTTTAGACAGAGCCACACACTTTACTTTCCACTTTTTTTTGCATTCAGTTGCATAAATGAAAGAAGTGGTGAATCCATACGGTTCCTGCACACAGTATGCTCATTATGTTTTATTCTGGTGTGCGGCCGCTGCCTTCACACTGTGTTCTTTGTAGCGTTCTTGTACTTTCTGCTGCAGGTTGTTTACTCTGCGATAAAGACGGCACCATGTGATTTATGTGTGTGTGCAGTTCTGGGTTTTATGCGCAGGAAATGCAGCTGCTGTCACTGTTTCTGTCCATTAGCTGCTGCCGACAGAAGACTTTAATCGTGGTCAGCGGAAAGTGTGACGCTGCCGTTTTCACAATACTTGCAGTTCCTGTTTGAGTTGGACTCTGTTGCTTTATTAAATGGCCACAGATGGAGAGATAGTAGTACATTATAGGTGCTGTCGACTGCTGTGTCACGACTCCCACTAGCTTAATAGCTTCCTGAGTGTTATTTTAAAGAAACACATCAGCAAAATCAACAATCCTAATTAACCATTACCTTCTTTAATATTTTAGTTTCAAACTGAGCATATAAAGGCACATCTTTCAGGAGACACTAGCCTTGATTTAAAATGGAAAGTCGTTTCTTCGACCACTTATGAGGAGCTACAGTAATCCTCAAGTGGGTCGTGTCTCCGCCGTCGATGGTTCGACCTCTCAGAAAAATGGCTTTGGGCGTGAATAAGAAGCAGATTGTTGTTGTGGATCAGACTGCAGACAGAGCAGAAACAAAGGCTGAGAGCTGAGGGAATAACAGAGGAGTGAGTGGGCAGAATGTACTGGACATAGATTATCAAGTCAAGAGCAAAATGAATAAGAGAGTTTGACTTTATGCTCCTTCAGTTATAGCGAATAAAAACTAAAACTAATAGACCGGTGACTCGTTTCAGAGGCTACAAGTTGTGTTTAAAATGATATTTGTAGCTTTTTCTTAAGCGGAACTGATTTTAAACAAGTTTTTTGTGTAATTTTTGTACCTTCTTAGCATACTCAGTCGTAGTTCTTGCTAAAAATAATAGGTAATAAACTATCAAAGGCTTGATTGGCTCAGCTCACACATCAATGGTACCATTTTTATTCCATGTTTTCTGTGTTGTTTACTAACCCTACTCTAATCACAGTAACAGGGTTGCTAATCCATGCTAATGTGATCTTTTTCTCAGCAGTAGAAGCTAGATATTTATCTAGCTGTTACTGCTGACCAAGAGGACAAACTGATGGAAAACAGCAAGAACTACTCAAACAAACCACCAGCTTGGACAGATTTTGTAAAAGAAACTAAAGCCAAATGCTAAACTCCCAGTAAATATGTAAACATTCATCATATTTTACAGTTCGAAATTTCTGCAACGTGGACAGTTTCTTTCTGCAGATCCAACATTTTGGATGCATTCATTCTAGTTTTTACCTCCTAGTGGTGCTTTAGCTAAAGATTTGCTCAACCGAGTGCCTGTTTACAACCTATGTGGTTGCCTGGGTGCGTATTTCTCGCTTAGAAAGACTTAGTTTGAGGAATGTTGCTTTCTTTTTTTTTAGATCTAATCTAGTCAACACAAAAATGAAACCCAAACTGGAATAGAATAGTTTTATTACCGTTTGCACGCGTACATTACAGCACAAGTACATTGGAATTCTTTGTGAGTTTTCTTGAGTCAGCTTTATGTACAAGGAAAATTGAAATTTTAAAAAAGCTAAGAGCAGCAGCAATAAAGAAGAAAAATGCCAATATACATTAGAAAAATTTTTTAAAATATGTATACATTATAAAAAGAGCACCTTGTATTTAAAAAATAACATTTTTAAAAAATTTTAAAAAATGAATACGCATTATAAAAAGAGCACCTGGCAAAAAAAATAAATTAGAAAAATTTTTTAAAAATCAAAGTCAGTACACATTATCAAAAGAGCACCTTGTATTAAAAAATAAAAAATTAGAAAAATTAAAAGAGTAAAATAAGTACACATTATAAAAAGAGCAGCTGGCGTAAAAAATTACATTTGAAAAATTAAAATAAAGTAAGTGCACGTTATAAAAAAAAGCACCTTGCATTAAAAAATAAATTAGAAAAATTTTAAAAAGTAAATACACTTTATAAAAAGAGCACCTTCTATTAAAAAAGGATCAAAAAAATAGGTACACTGAAATGTGAATTGCACATGTTTTGTGGTGTACAGATGTTCTACTGCACAAGAAGCAGGAGGTTATGTGTGGGGAGATGGGGCAGGAGTGGTCAGTGAGGAAGTTGATGTTAATAACTTTTCTGTATGGGATTGTAGCTGGGTTTAAATTTGTAAAAAAAAAAAAGGAAAACTGCGCTTCTTTTTTTTGCATCCGTGGCGGCTTAAAAATGCACCGGGAGCGTGCAGTGACGCAGCGTTTAGGGGAACGGATCATTACCGAGCAAGAAGCCCAGGTCTAGCCAAGGAGTGACTCAGCGCTTTAATCCAACCAGAATAAATGTGACCCTCGCTCAGCCCGGTCTGTGGTGAACGATATGTTGAGTAATGTGGCGCATCTCCAGCGGCGAACAGAAAGCATCTGTGTGTGTGTTTGCAGCCGTCCACACTGAGGAATCCAGTTACACTTTGCATGCTGCAGCCAGATAATGTCAGACTGGAGGAGGGAAGCTGCCTTTATCCCACAGCGTCCTCTTCCAATTAGTGCCGTCTGGCTCATGGTGGCTCTAATGTTCAAATGTTAGACAAGAGAAGTTCACAAGACGCTGAAGGTTTTTGTGTTTTCTTAAATCCAATCATGTATTATAGCATAAAAGGGTCTAAAAAAGAGCCTCACGGTGCAGGAAATACTGGAATTCACACATGTATTTCTTGTTTTTTAGTAGGATTATTGCATGAAGTCTGTCTGTCAGCTTTACATGCACAGGAGGTTGTGACTAGTGGTCGACTGCTGTGAGTTTTCCAGGGTCGATATCAATTATCGGTGATCAAGGAAAGCCAAAAAACCATATTAACCAATATGCATTAAATGTAAAGTTTTAACAGCATGTGATAGTCATTCATAATGAGGCTGAATATGTAGAATAGAAATAGGAGTGATTAAATTAAGACCATCTCCTCTGTTTATGTGGCTGAGATTGATCAGTTTTTCTCCTTCTGGTCCAATCCGGCCCTCAAAGTGTAAAAATTCCAGAGCAGACATTAACTGCAGATTGTAAATTAGTAAAACTATAAATTTAAAATAATTTCTAGACCATGACAAGTTGTTTTGATCATAAAGTAAAATACTAGATTGTTCATTGTTCTTTTGTCGTTTTGTGTCTCATTTTTGTCATATGTTGTCTTTGTTTTTGTTGGTTTTTGTCTTTTTTCTGGGGTAGGTTTTTGTCTTTTGTCGTTTACCTCATGTTTTTGTTGTTTTGTGTTTCCTTTTTGTCTGGCTTGTGTTTTTTGCCTTATTTTTATCATTTTGTGTTTCGTTTTATTTGTTGTTTTGTGTATTGTTTTTGTTGTTTTGTGTTTTTTTGTCTCGTTTGTGTCATTTATATAATTTTTTGTCTTATTTTTGTGCCTATTTTGTCACTTTGTAACTTTTTAAATCAAATTTTTGTCTCTTGTTTTGTTTTGTGTCATTTGTTACATTTTGTTTCTTGCTTTTGCCGTTTTGTGTCTCATTTTTGTCATTTTGTGTCTCATTTTTGTAATATTTTGTCTTGTTTTTGTTGTTTTTTGTCTTTTTTTGTCTGACTTTAGTCATTTTGATCGTAAAGAAAAACACTATATCATTCAGTTCCAGATATCTGTGGCTAAATGTTGTGTATCTTTTTATAGATAAACTGTGATCTATAAGTTGTAATGTGTAAATGATAAACTGAGGCATAATGTTACTGAAATTGAATTTATTTTTCTTACGAAATTTCAGGTTGTTCATGATGTTTTGCACAAAGATAATTCCTTACATGTGAACATTTTCAGAATGTACTTTTTTGCACTAAAACAAAGGAAAAAATGTGGAGTTGTGGTTATTTATGGGTTATTGTGTTGTGATTTTATTGATCACTTGAGATTAAATTGGGCTGAATGTGGCCCCTGAACTAAGAGGAAATTGACACTCCTGCTTTAACAACTTTCCTGATCTAAGAGAACAAGAAACCCATTTTAAACTCATTTTGACGTGAAAAAAAAGCTGCAAATCTTGTCAGTTTAATGGGAGAATCAAATGAGGCTGGTCTGAGTGAAATTCCTGAAAGGTCACATTCTTTAAGTCTTTGCTGCTGGACTCATAAAACGGGAGGTTGAGATTGAACTTGCTGTAATAACAACACATTTCAGTACTTACAGTACATGGTACATCCAACCTGCTCTGACTCATTCTGCCTAATGGTTATTAATAGGAGTTTGAACAAATCTATCAGCTGCTGTGTAGCTTTAGTCGTTCTCTAAAGATGAGCAGAATCAGCGTCAGTAGTTGATGTGTTTTGTTTGATTGCCGAGCGTCATTTGCTCTTAAATCACCGTCAGTTATTCTAAAAATCCAGCCGTTTCCATCCAACGTAACCTCCATCAATTACTCGTGCTCCTCTCTCCCACACTTCCTGTCGCGAGCAGAAAGTGCTGCTGCAAAGAGAGTGAATCATGAAACAAAATACCCTTTCCAAATGAATTTTGTCCTGTGACGAAAGTAAAGCAAACATGATGACGCTGCCGTGGGAAGCTTTTGTTCCCGCGTCAGTCCTCAAATGTTCGAGTGACATTTGATTATTGATAATTTGGCTTTGAAATCAGTGTTAAAATATCATGAACCAGAATATATGGGATTAACTGAAAGACTATTGATGATTTTTGTGACTTTTCTATATCTTAAAGTGAATTCTGTGCACTGATTAGGCACAACATTAAAACCACAGTCAGGTGAAGTGAATATTTATCTTCTCAACACAATAAAATGGAATGCAAAGCAAAAAAAAGCCTGGATACTGGTGTTTATTTGTATTTAATTTATACTTTCATTTTTAGTTCAGGACAATTTGATCTCAAGTGACTAGTAAAATCACAGCATAATAACCTATAAATAATCACAACTCCAAATATTTCCCTTTGTTTTAGTGCAAAAAAGTGAAATTTGTAAAATCTTTTTTACGCAATGTTACGAACAACCTGAAATTTCTTGAGAAAAGTGACATTTCAACAATATTATGCCTCAGTTGGTCATTTACACATTAAAATTTACAGATCACAGTTTATCAACAAGTTTGTCTGGAACTAAACGATACAGGACTTTACTTGATGGTCAAAACAACTTGTGAAGGTCTAGAAATTATCTAAAATGTACAGTTTTAAAATGTCTGTAATTTCTACCCTTTGCAAAGTCATTCATTTTTTTGGTCAGATTCTGGGGAGTTTGGAGGCTGGATCAATGATTTGGGCTAAAAAAAAGCCCTAACCTGTCAGAATATGGGATATTTGGTGGTGTCCTGTGGTGTCTGGCACTGGGAAAATAGATCTTTTGGGTACTGTAAGTTGTAGGAATGCTTTATCGGATTGATTTTTTGGTCAGATTCTGGGGAGTTTTGGAAGTTGGATCAATGATTTGGACTCTTGGTTGTGTTCCTCTAGCTGTTTTTGAAGTTTGGAAAGATGCATCGTCCTGCCAGGAAGGCCTGGTCTGCAGTGCTGTTCATTTTGGTGCTACATGTCAAAGTAACAGCTAAATCGGAGGAGCCAAACATGAGGCCCACGGGCCAAAACCCGCCCACCAGCGGGTCTAATCCGGCCTGCGGGCCTAATGTTTGACACCCCCTGATTTGGATGTTACTTTGACACCCAAATGAACAACGTTACAGACCAAGCCTCCCGAGCTGGATGATGTACTTTTTCAAAAACTGCTCAGAAACAATTAGAGGAACACAACCAAGAGCCCAAATCATTGATCCGACCTCCAAACTCCCCAGAATCTGACCAAAAAATCAATCTGATCAATCATCCCTACAACTTACAGGACACAAAAGATCTATTTCCTGGTGCCAGACACCACAGGACACCACCAAATAGCCCATATTCTGTCAGGTTAGGGATTTTTTTTAGTGACATTAAAGAGACTTATTGCTAAATATTCAGGTGGTTTTGATGTTGTGACTCATTGTTGTGTGTAATAATGGCTTTTTTCACTTTACATGACAAGTGATTTGGCTTTAGAAGCCAAAGTCTGTTACTTTCTCATAGCATAACTCACAGTGGCAGTTCTTTTTTCTGAAACAATCCATTATCTGGAACGAAACACTTGGTGCTTCGTGAACAAGTCCGTCCGTCTGTCTGTCTGTCTGTCATGGCCGCCGACATGTCTTTCTGGCAGCTCTGTCAGGAAACGCTCGCCGAGTATCACAGCTCAGCATGTGACACGTCTGCTGTCATCGGCGTGACATCTCACTCTCTCTCCAGGACAGGAAGTGACGCAGGTTACATTCTCACAACTTCCTGCTGCTCTTGACAAACACTCCTGATGGATGAGTGAGGAGTTCAAACACTGGTCCTGAGTTTGAAGATTTAGCAGAGATGGAAAGGAAACGTTGTATTGTGTGGGTAGATAAAGCAAATATGTCAAATATTCAGCACGTACAAGATCATTTTTAGAATTTGATAGTTCAGAACAAGCAGCGGGAGGAGGACAGCATCACTTATCACAATAGATGATTGATAAACTTCCAGTTTTAAAGACCGATTACACCAAAAAAACTTCAAAGGTTTTTTTCAAGGAGTACTTCACACAAAGTACAGCCTCATGTCCAAGTACTTGGTTATTTCAACCAAAATACTACTTGTAGTTTCAAAGGATTTTTCTAAGATAAATATTTTCTTTATTTTAATTTGGCTACTGAGAGTTGCATGTGACCAAACTATGTGTTCTTAGCTTATATATACATATATATATATATATATATATATATATATATATATATATATATATATATATATATATATATATATATATATATATATATATATATGTGTGTGTATATATATGTATGTATATATGTATATGTGTATATACATATATACACATATATATATACATATATATATACACACACACACATATATATATATATATATATATATATATATATATATATATATATATATATATATATATATATACAGCCAAAATAGTCCTTAGAGTTTCAAATGTTGATTGTACCCCAACTGTCCTTACAAGGGTTTATTCAAGACACAGGACTACTATATGTCCAAGTATAATAGAGTGTAATTTTAAAGTTTTATTCCACTCAGATAGTACTCTGTAAGTACCAAGTTATGGTTTAAAAGATTTATTCCACAATACTTTCTGTAATTTACTGTGGCTACTGAAAGCTGCATTTGGTCACAACTCCCGTAAGTCCAGTTATCAGTAGTTTTCTGCAGTTAACTTGCACTCCAGTTGAAGTATGTAGCATCATTACGAAACACAACAGATATGCGTTGAGCTCATTACATCACACTAACATGTCCTGCAGTTTGATAAGCTGAGCCACAAGGCGAACACATCCCTTTTTCTGTTCAGCAGCCTTATCTCTTTAGTTGTTTGCTGTTGTGTTGTGGAGCCTCGGTGTCTGCTGTGGTGTGTGATGGAGGAGGTGTGTGTCAGGGTTCGGGTTTTATGGTTCGGGGAGGAAGAGGAAGCCAGACTGGCACCGTGGGTTAACAGAGGTTGAGGAGGGCTGAAGGTTTCGCCATTCCTCTGCTGGGGACCGACATCACACATCCTGTCTTTACTCAATACCTCCCTGACAACGCAACACACACACTCAGGACGACAATACATGCAGGACGCCTCCCTCAGGGCGTGGTCCATTGTTTGGAAATATGTTTGCGTTCGTCACACTGACGTAGCATTTTTTCCTTTCCTTCTATTCCAGCTTCACTTGAACCAGAGCACACATTTGAGTTATTTATGAGTCCAGCAGCAGAATAATGTTGGTGTAGTTTGAAAATATTCATATACAGAAGAGATGCAACATTTAAATAAATATTAAAATACTGAGCGATGTTTCTCGAACTGTACATGGAGGAGAAAGACCGTGTGACACAATTCATGAGTTCCCATTCATCCATTCATATACATCTTCAGCTCTACGCCCACACACAGCAGCACAGATGGAAGATAGCTGCTGTACAGTGGAACAGCTATGCCAGACATGCAAACATGCATGCCACCAAAATGTCACCACATATTTTAGCAAACACTCTCGCCTTTACTGGCAGGAGCTTGTAAAAGTTAACATGTAATTTGTAGTTTTACGGGGAGGGGACGTCAACATGTTTAATATCTGAAAGGAACAGATTATTCTTTGGTTATGTTTACCTGATGTTTACCTTATGTTTACCTGAATTTATGGTCTGTTCAGCGTCTGTGATGTTTTACACCAAAGAAAACCTGCGACCCTAATGAGGATTAAGCGGTGTATAGATAATGGATGGATGGATGGATGGATGGATGGATTCAGTATCCGTACATAACGTACACATGCATAACACACGCCTGTGCTCAGCGCAAGGTCATTTTATTTGTGGGTACATCTATAATACACATTCTAAAGTGCGGTGATTTCTCCCACGACTTTTGTCAAGGTTCATCTGTCGGAAATGATTCAACTACTGAGCAGCCGTGGTGGAGTACTGCACTCTCTGTGCTTTTCTTTTTATCTATGCTGTTAATGGTTTATTATAAAAACACATCATAGGTAACCTTCTGCTCTAAAATTAGCTCCTGATCATAGTCATACTGGCAATTCTCATGTGGAAGCAAACACTTGGAACTCTTAAAGACAGATGAGATTTTAAAACTAGAGCGGTAACAGTATATGCGTTTCGTCTCGGTTTCTTCCTTCAGCCTTACATCAGCTCCTCCTCTAAAGATGCAGGAAAACGCCACAGTTTGTAACAACGAGGCGCAGCTTGTTTGCTGAATGTGCAGATCACATACTAACAACCACACACACCTCACCTCCCTCCTCCATCCATCTTCCATGCCAAATGTCACCTTACATTCATAACGACGTTGGGGGTTGGTCGGTGGTTCTGCACCCGAATAGCTCCGCCGCCTGCAATAGAGACCCGGCAAGCAGGCCTGGACTTCAATGAAAGTGTCTGGTAATGAGAAGGAGCCGGCGAATCGATGCACTGAAAGAGGGTGTTTGAGGGGGGGAGGGGAGGTGAGACGGGGGAGCGATGGAAGCTCAAAACTGATGCGAGGTCGCTGAAAATGAAGATAGCGGCGGGAGACAAAAGAGAGGGCGTGTCTGGGCACGGAGGGGAGAATAGAGTGGAAGGGAGGCAAATTGATTTGTCTGGGGGATGGGATGGACCAGAAGGGGGTGAATAAATGGGGGGGAAGGGTGAGGAGGAGGTGAAAATGAAGGTGGCTGAATAAGTTGGACGAGGAGCACAGCTGTGAGGTGGCAGAAGCACCAGAAAGGCCTCAGTATTCTGATTTAAAATGCTCTAAAGCTGCAGTCTAACGTTTAAATAATGTAGATATAAAGTTTTACAGTTTCACTTTTTGCTGCTTCTGTTTCTGCTCCGAAGCCTCAAAGTGAGCGCTCAGCTTTTAATGGAGCCATGAAATATTAACAGCAGAATTTGGTTGTTTTTCTGAAATACTGATTGACAGAATTAGTCACAGTTCACGTATTCAAGGTTCCATTGCTCATTTTTGGAAAACATTTTTCTAAAACAATGAACTCCAAAATGAGTCAAGTGGTTGTTTTTGTGTAGCCGCACTGTTACAGCTAAACTTTTAAAGGCATTGTTCACTGAATAAATCATCATCCTTCTTCTTCTTCTTCTCCCTTTTCCTCCTTTTCCTTCTCTTCCTCCCCCTCCTCTTCTTCCTCCTTCTCCCTCTTCTTCTCCTCCTCCTTCTTCTCCTTTTCCCCCTTCTCCTTTTCCTTCTCTTCCTTCTCCTCCTCCTCCTCTTCCTCCTTCTTCTTCTTCTTCTTCTTCTCCTTCTTCTCCTTTTCCTCCTCCGCCTCCTTCTTCTTCTCCTTCTCTTCTTCTTCTTGTAAGTGGCCTCCAACTTTTCTGTTTTTCTGTTCTAGCTAGAGAAAGAGGTGTACGAATGAAGGACAAAAGAAAAAAGATTAGAAAATAGCAAAGGAGGTGTGATTCACGATGTTTGAGTCCCAAAGGATGCTGGGAAAGAAGTCAGGACTGAGAAGGTGCTGACAGCCGATCACATGTTTTTCTAGCCATCAAATGAATGGATGGGAGGGAGGAGAAGCTGCAGGAGCAGGTGGAGGAAGGTGAAGGATGGGGAAAGACACGAATTCAGCATCTTGGGTGTCTTTTACCTGAGGGCTGAACATTAGAGCTGTTAAACTTCAGACCTCATGTATGTAAACACGATATTGTATGGAAGTGGATTTAGGTCTGACGCTGTCCCATAAAGCAGGAAATCACTGTCATTTTTGGACAAATCAGAGTGAATCTAAAGTTACTGATTGAATATTCTCTGTAAACGGACTTGGCAGCAAATCGGGACCAAACTTAAATCTTATTTATACGATTTCTGCATTACCAGCTAAATACATACAGGTTCCCATAGCAATGCGATGCATCCAGTGTGCGATACTATGACTGTACGGCTTCATTCAGTGGTTTTAATAACGTACAGCTCAACAGGTTTGCAGATAAAACATTTTCCCTCATCTGAGAATCTGTATCGCTCATAAATAATCGTCAGCAAACTATTTGGTTAAAGAAAGACGCTTCTTATGGCCGAACATAGCCTGCTCCACAGCATCAGTTACCATGGAGATGTAGCTCATCAGCATCTGTTACCAGGTAGATCTAGCTCCACGGCATCAGTTACCATGGAGATCTAGCTCCACGGCATCAGTTACCATGGAGATCTAGCTTAACAGCATCAGTTACCATGGAGATCTAGCTCATCAGCATCAGTTACCATGGAGATCTAGCTCATCCGCATCAGTTACCAGGTAGATCTAGCTCCACGGCATCAGTTACCATGGAGATCTAGCTCCACAGCATCAGTTACCATGGAGATCTAGCTCCACGGCATCAGTTACCATGGAGATCTAGCTCCACGGCATCAGTTAACATGGAGATGTAGCTCCGCAGCATCAGTTACCATGGAGATGTAGCTCCACAGCATCAGTTACCATGGAGATATAGCTCCGCAGCATCAGTTATCATGGAGATGTAGCTCCACAGCATCAGTTACCATGGAGATATAGCTCCGCAGCATCAGTTACCATGGAGATGTAGCTCCGCAGCATCAGTTACCATGGAGATCTATCTTTACAGCATCAGTTACCGTGGAGATCTAGCAGGTTAAAAGAGAGAAACTCTGACTTTAAGTTCAACTTGCCTCGCTAACCCACTAATCTCGCTCAATATGAAGGTTATTGAGAGTGATTTCTGAGACAACAGACCAAGAGAGGAGGCTAATTAGACCTGAAGTAGTATTTTAAATCTATCAATAATCGGTTGATAATTTACAGATACAGATAAACGGAAAAATGCCAAATATCAGACACAATAATCAGCCTATCCCTAGTTATGACAGGTCAAACTATTCAAATCAATGTAATAATTGTATTTAACAGGCAGAGAACTCACATATTGCTGCTAATTTGCATGTTTTTGTCAAGGTTAAAGACTTTAAAGCAACTTTCCTGACATAAGAGGCCAAGAAACCCATTTTAAATCAATAGTGACATGAAAAAAAAAGCTTCAAATCTTGTCAGTTTAAAGAGAGAATCAAATGAGGGTAGTCTGTAAAATAAAAATAATTGGGAATATGCCAAACAGCGGCCACAATAATCAGTCAGGCGGATGATCGGTCTTTCTCAAGTTATGACAGGAAAAATATTTAAATATCGTATTTTACAGACTGAGAACTCGCATAATTGCAGCTAATTAGCATGTTTGTCCCCAGGTTAAAGATTTTAAAGCAACGTCCCTGACCCAAGAAACCCATTTTAAATCCATCTTAAATCCATTGAGGGTAGCCTTTAATATAAAAAGAATCATGAACATCCCAAACTCCGGCCACAGTAATGGGTCAGGCGGATAATCAGTCTTTCCCTAGTCTGGGTTATCCTGCAGGAGTAACCAGGCCAGAGTGTTGTCTGACCCTTCATGGGCTTCATTCCTCCCGGTTATGTAGCTGTGAGGCCGCTGACGTCTGGTCGCTGTGGCTAGACGACGTCGGGCTGAGCATTGATCTGCCCTGGATTCCCCATACTCTGCTCGTACGCACAGCCAGCTCTGGTTTCAGACAAACGCATCCTAGATCTGAACACAAACCGTCTCTCCAGAGGGACGACCAGCGGAACGACATGAGGCTGGACGTTAGTGGCCTCTGCAGCCACACATGAACGTCAGGAATGCAGACCATGAGGGGTCAGATGAGATCCAGAGGCGACCTGGTTGCTCTTTCTTTTCATCTCTGGATGTCTGGTACGAGGCTGAAATCACATGACTGCAGAGTCACGATCACGAGGGCTTCGCTGGTGCTGTATGACCACAGGAAGGGAGATCATATGGAGGGTGGGCCAGTCTTTACCTCATTTAACATCTGTATGAATACATTAAACATGCCTGGGGGATATATGATGATCAAAAATACCTGAAAATAATGAGAAAATGAGCTTTCAAGCTAAATAGTGACTGCATAGAGGCCATTTGTCTATAATGTTGTTCAAACTGGTGTTATTTGAGAATATTTTTACACATTTCAGGCATTTACAGTCCTGCATTTTCTCCTCTTGTAAGTTTATCAGGTCATAGAATTTCTTAACCAGCTGCCGCACCTTTGAACCTACTAGTTTACTACCTAAAGCACCTCGTATTTATTTCCTAAAACTGTACACGTTTACATATGTTTGCATATAACTGCACCTTTTAAGTAATTTTTGCACTACTTTCAGTCTTTTTTTGCTTACAGTTTCATACTTTTCCAGTCAACCAGCTGCAGCACCTTTGCACCTGCTACTTTACTACTTTATGCACTTCCTGTTTATTTACTGGAACTACACATTTACATACAACTGCACCTTTTATGCAATTTTTGCACTACTTTCAGCCTTGTTTTTCCTCATAATTTCCTACTTTTCCTCTAAACCAGCTGCAACACCTTTGCACCTACTACTTTATGACCTTATCCACCTTATATTTATTTACTGAAACTCCACGCTTACATACAGCTGCACCATTTAAGTAATTTTTGCTCTACTTTGAGCCTTATTTTTCTCATGATTTTCTGCTTTTCCCATAAACCCACTGCAGCACCTTTGCACCTACTACTTCACTACCTTACACACCTTTTATTTATTTCCTAAAACTGCACGTTTACATACAACTGCACCCTGGAACTAATTTTTGCACTGCTTTATGCCTGATGTTTCCTCATAATTTCATACTTTTCCCATAAACCAGCTGAGACACTTGTGCGCCTACTACTTTATTACCTTACGCACCTTGTATTATTTCCTAAGACTTCACGTTTACATACAACTACACCATTTCTGTAATTTTTGCACCACTTTAAGCCTCACTTTTTTGTATATTTTCAGCAATTGACAATATCTAGACATGCATCAGCTACACTTCTGTTTTTCTTTTGGATTTGCACATCTTTACTGACTTTAAAGACTGATTTTGTGAATTCAGTGACAGGACTGCTGCTTAATTCCGTTGTTCTCTATGCAATGACAATGAAGAGTTGTTTTATATTCTGCAGCTCAGTGTAAATGTGGCTGCTGCTATATTGAAATGACTTTAGTGTTGAGTTGTGCTTTTTATTTCAAAGTTTTTCACAAGGAAGAACTCGTGCAGCATTGTAGTTTGCATCCCTAATTGTTGATCTGTCTCTTTCTCCTCAGCATACCTCCCTGTCGGCCAGCCGCTCGGAGAAGGGTACAGGCTGGTCGA
Organism: Amphiprion ocellaris; assembly: GCF_022539595.1. NCBI lineage: Eukaryota > Metazoa > Chordata > Actinopteri > Pomacentridae > Amphiprion > Amphiprion ocellaris. The sequence continues at coordinate 33,037,430 of NC_072772.1, forward strand.
GCCGCTCGCTCGGCGCACGATGTCGGAACTCCATCGCCTTGTGTTCGGACGAGCAGCCGCACATCGGAAACTACCGGCTGCTCAAAACCATCGGCAAGGGCAACTTCGCCAAGGTCAAACTGGCACGGCACATACTGACGGGCAGAGAGGTGAGTTCAAAGACGCTAAAAGAACAGAAACAAGCTGAGGAGCTGCAGCAGACTTGATATATTTTGGTGCTTTGGGAAGCAGAACTGAACCTTCAGGCCTTGAAGAGATGCGGTCGTGTTTTTGTTTTTTCTGGTTTTATATTCACACTGCAGTCTTTCTTCTGGTAAAACTTCTGACCTACATCGGCTCCATTGATAACTCAAGGCTGGAGAAACGTGATGTGTTTGCCACCATGTGAGCTCCGTTGTGTTCGACCCACATAAAGCAGAAGATGCTCATATATCGGTGGTTTACTGCAGTAGTCTGACGCCGTCTCTGACCCAGTCAACGCGCTGTTAAAGCCTCTCGCAATGCTTGCTTTGTTTATTAGATTTCAGCTTCTGTGCTCTTTACAAGCCGTAAAACTAAATGTGTTTTGAACTCGTTGTCCTCGCACTGTGTTTGATACCTTTGAGTAATGGATGAAATAATATTTTTGGTGTGTTGTGTTGGTAGTGCTAAAAATATGAGCACTAAAGCACATTATTCAGTGATAAAGAGCAGCTTAATACAGCTTAGAAACTGAAAAAATGTGTAATCAATAAGATTATAGCTGGTTAATTATTAGCTAATGATTTATTTTAGGAAAAAAAATGATAGATTTTTTTGATATATAGGCCATTAAAGTCAGTTTTCAATCTAAAATACTGCAGCTTTTTGTAAATATAAACTCTGAATTTTGAAGATTTGATGATGATGTGACAGGAAATTGTACTTAGTGTTTTCTGCCATTTCATAAAATATGCTAGTGATTTTTAACATACAAAAAACACCTTAATACAGCTTAAAAAAACTGAAAAACCTCCTAATAAATATGATTATAGCTAAAAAATATTAGCTAATAAATTATTTTAGGAAAAAAAAATTATTGATTTTTTGATAAATTGATAATTAAATTCAGTTTTCAATCAAACGTACTGCAAAATTTTCTAAATATAAACTCTTGATTTTGAAGATTTGTTGACGTGACAGAAAATTGTACTTGCAGTGTTTTGTGGTGTTTAATAATAAATGATAATGATGATTTTTAACATTCAAAAACAACTTAATACAGCTTAGAAACTGAAAAACCTCAAAAAAAATATGATTGTTGCTAAAAATATGAGCAAATAAATTATTTTGGGGAAAAAAATGGGTAGGTTTTTTGATAAATTGATCATTAAAATCAGTTTTCATTCAAAAATACTGCAACTTTTTCTAAATATAACCTCTGGATTTTGAAGATTTGGTAACATTGTGATAGGAAATTGTATTTACAGTGTTTTCTGCCATTTCATAAAATATGATAATGATTTTTAACATACAAAAAACAACTTAATACAGCTTAGAAACTGAAAAACCTCATAATAAATATGATTATAGCTAAAAATATGAGCAAATAAATTATTTTAGGAAAAAAAATGATTTTTTTGATAAATTGATCATTAAAATCAGTTTTCTATCAAAAATACGGCAACTTTTTCAAAATATAAACTCTTGATTTTGAAGATTTGTTGACATTGTGACAGAAAATTGTACTAACAGTGTTTTTTGGTGTTTAATAATAAATGACCACCATGATTTTTAACATACAATAAATAAACTTGACCAAAATTGAATACATTTGTGCAATGCCATAACCCAAGAACATGTAGCACTCTTAGTTGAGTCTTATTTATTCCCAATAATAATCATTTTTTAAAAGTTTTTATGTCAGTCGGGGTATTTTTGCAACTAACCGGCCACTTTCTATAATGTGGAATGATCTGTTCTTTCTATATTGGATCGTTTTGGTTCATTTCTCTCTTTTTTTCGTCCCAGGTTGCAATAAAGATCATCGATAAAACACAGCTCAATCCGACCAGCCTACAGAAGGTGAGTGGACATTTTTCAGCCTATGTGCGTCCAATTCATGAGTTAGTCACCTGTTTTTTAATGCAGAAATTAACCGCCCACTAGTTTTAATTCAGGTATCACTAAGGCAACTTTGGAATTATGCTTTTTTTTTTTTTTTTTTTTAATTTGGCTGTTATCTTCAACAGTTTATGCTTTTATTTTAAAGATTTTACCCTCATCCTGTGTGTTTATTTGCATTTGTGCTGCATCAGGAGTTCCAGAGCCCCGTTGTGTGTTGACATGTTGTTTTGCCTCTCGGTTGTCTCTTGCAATGCAGTAGTTGTCAGAACTTTGACCCTTTGGTTTCTACGTGGAGCCGTTTGTTACTGGATCCAGGTTAAGGAGCTGAAAAAACACAGGAACAATCTGCTAAGTGCTGACAGCCAGGGTGGTTGCTGGCCTTCGTTTTGTTGCAGCGCTGGCTAATAAAAGACTTGTCCGCCCAGTTTCATGGCTGATTTCAATCCTTTGTGAGGTCAGTGTAGTATTTTTTCATACGTTGAATCCGGTAAGCCGCCCAGGCAATGAGCTGCGCTGTGCGTCAGTGTAACACAACCATCATTTGTCCACTGGAGCTAACCAGGCAAAAGGCTCGGAGTGACGTACGTCACTGTACACTCGTCTAATAACATCTGGGGTCATGCATTAACTACATGTGTTGCATTCATGGCCCTAATGAGATTAGGCTCTTTCCTGTCTGAGCCCGGCCCGCCACATCTATTTGTGTTTATGTGATGCATGTGTTCATCCAGAGCGATCTGATGAAGCAGAATTGAGTGAGAAACCTTGCCTCAGGCTCACGTCTAGCACTTCAAGTTGCAGCATTTTCTCATTTAGCTCCAAACTGGTGGGACATTCACAGCTGTAAATAAATCAGCAATGGGTGTAGATCCAAAAAGTGACACCAACAGAGCAGCAGTACATGCAAGCATCAGTTCTGACGATTCTCTCTGGTCTTCAGGTGTACACTACCGTTCAAATGTTTGGGGTCACTTGGAAATGTCCTCATTTTTGAAAGAAGAGCAATTTTTTTCAGTGAAGATAACATTAAAAAATGACTATTCTAGCTGGAAACAGCTGATTTTTAATGGAATATCTCCATAGAGGTACAGAGGAACATTTCCAGCAACCATCACTCCTGTGTTCTAATGCTACATTGTGTTAGCTAATGGTGTTGAAAGGCTCATTGATGATTAGAAAACCTTTGTGCAATTATGTTAGCACATGGATAAAAGTGTTAATTTGTTATGGAAAACATGAAACAATACACTCAACAGCTACATTGAAATGCGCCTGTACTTTTCTTTTTGGTTCTCATCCAAGAAGCTTCTGCAGTTTTACATCCAGTAGTTAGAAGGAATCATATCAACAGCATAGGTAATAGAATATGTTATCAAAAATAATTAGATTTTTAGGGTTTTTCAGAACAGAATAAAATATTTTTATTGTCAATTTCTCCATATATCCAGGACATACAGAGGAACTGAAAAGACGTTGCTCTCATACCTTTGTATTAGCACCATACGTTTAAAAAGGAAAAAAATACAATAGAAATAAAATAAATGCTAGAAAAACACTCAGAGCACAGTACTCTGCCAAGGCTGTCCATTCCCATATATGGCATTGTCAGAAATTCAGCTTTTGTTTATTAGTTATTGATGATCAGAAATCACCCCAGCATAGAATGTGTCCATTTAGTATAGATGTACCCACAAACTAAATGACCTTGTGCTGAGCACAGGTGTGTGTTATGCATGTGTACGTTATGTACGGATACTAAATCACGTGACCTAAATACGTAGCGGGCGGCAGGAATTGATGGGACTCAGAAACACCCCCACAGTTTAATCAGTTGTTCCTTATTTCAGTTCTGATGGATAAGTCCTGATAAGTCCACAGTGGTAGATCTGTAGTAGGATCACAATCATGTGATCATCAGCAGGCAGCTGATGTAGCGTTCACTTGTTGTCATAGTTACGGTGACGCCGTGCCACTATCTCACAATGATACAGAAATCTTTAACAAATCCATGGATCCAGACTATAAGCTGCATCACTGCCAAAATCTAATCACTTGGTCCTTGTGTCATTTCTGATCTTCCCTTAAAATTTCATCCAAATCCGTTATTCTGTTCTTGAGTAATGTAGCTAAAAGACAGACAGACAGACAGACAGACAGACAGACAGACAGACAGACAGACAGACAGACAGACAGACAGACAGACAGAGACAGACAGACAGACAGACAGACAGACAGACAGACCAACGCTGATCGTCACATAACTCCACCACATTCCTTGGCAGAGTAACAATCTGTAAAAATCAACCTGTGAACTGGCGTTAGTGCAATATAGTGACATCTTATTGAGGTTAAGGGTAGCATGTCAGAATTGGTTTAAATAAGTTCACCACTCAGCCCCGTATCCAAGGTGACATCTTCAAATATTTCATTCCATGTGCCGGTCAGCTAATCGTTTAATGGACTCATAATGGCTTCTAGATGTCCTGCGTGTTCTATTTTGCTTTTTTTCCCTTCCATTTGTCGGCATCAGCATCGCCGTTAGCCCTCTTTGTCATTTATTTAGCTTCAACCTTGCGTATATTCGGCGTCATACTTTGCGAGATCAGTTCCCAGCCTTCACATAACGGCTTCTTTGTTCCGCTCACCAAAGTTTGGCCTTTTATCTCCACCTTCTGCTGCAGAGCGTCGTGTGGATCGATGCTGCGTCACACAGCTGGCTTATTGATGAATTCCCAGCTGGTTAGGTAACCGTTGTAGCGCTGATAACACACAGTGGGGCTATTGATGATGCCTCGCTGTGTGCAGGTCAGGACAGCGGGAAATAAAAACAAAACACGCTCTGTTAGATTTTACCTGACAGTTTTCCAGCCTTTTCCCGGTAATTCCTCATGTCTAGTTTCACCTGAAATGACACCAAATAGGACATTCCTTTTCTGAATTATCATTTAATGGTCATTTAAAAGTTAAAACAAGACGTTCCCACAGTCTGAGAAAGCTAAGTAGTGCTGAAATCCCAGGAAAACAAAACAGTCTGTCTTTCTAAATTCATTAAATTCCCTAATAGGGTTCAAAGCTTCCAACGTCTTACTCGGTCCAAACAGAGGATTTAGGTTCGGCTCATTGTGTTGTTACGAATTCCTGCTGTGAGAAAATGAACAAAGGTGGATAAAAAACACCACCTGATCATTTTTTATCCACAAATCCAGCGTTGGCTGTGAAATCTAAATCTTTTGTCAACACGTTTAGCGCTACAGCAGCACAGCAGGATTAATTACTGGCAGGAAGGAATAAATACGACTAAGGTTTAAATAGTTCTGTATGAGTTTTGCCATTTAGTGAAGCTCAGACATTCGATTAAATCAGTTTATAAGAATTAGTGATCATAAAAGACTCCATTTAAAGCTGTTTTCTGACATTATGGTCGCTTAAAAATACATGTACAAATTGAAACAAAGCTTATCATGTAACCTTTTAATGAAGAAATTAGGTTTATTAATAAGGTAGACCTATAGAATGATGCAATATTATATTTTTGGAAATTATGTCCTCATAGAATAGAATTAAATGAATTTATTTAGTGAAAATATACCAGTAAAAGTGATGCACAGTGAAATTTTGCAGTAGTTTATCAAAATTTTGTCACAAAACTTAAAAGCACACACTTCGCCACACAGTTTAAATGTTTTTGATGAAAATAATTATATTTATTGATAAATTAGACCTCTAGAATGATAGATTATTGTGTTTTGGGACATTATCCAGTCATAAAATAGGGCTAAATTAATTTATTTAGTGAAAATACACCAGAGAAAGTAATACACAATGAAATTTTACACTAGTTTATTTAAATTTTGCCACAAAACTTTTTAAAAAACACACTTCACCACACAGTTTAAATTTTAATGACAATAATTAGATTTATTAATAAGTTGGACCTCTACAATGATGCATTATTGTATTTTAGGAAATTATCTCCTCATATAACAGGACTAAATTAATGTATTTAATGAAAATAGAACAGTGAAAGTGATGCACAGTGAAATTTGACACTAGTTTATTTGAATTTTGTCACATAAACACACTGTTTATGTGATGTCAGGGTGTTATCACCACTTATTAAACTACTGGCCTCTGTTTTTCAGACAGAAATGAAGCCAGACTGATTGTAGTCTGTATATTTGCGTGTTTTTTGTGTGTCTCTGCCCCACTGGGAACACAAACTGAGCTTTTTTTCCTGAACTCCGGTTGTGAGATTCGCTATGTTTTTCCCAGAACATCATTTGCCTTCTGTTCCGACATTGATGCGGCTCATTAATTCCACCGTGGTTCTTCTCTTCGGGTCTTTGAGCTGAGATCCTGGTTGTATCGGGCCGGTTCAGCGCTGTGTGTGTGTGTGTGTGTGTGTGCGTGCGTGCGTGCGTGCGTGCATGTGTGCATCCTGCAGCTGTCCTGCCAGCGTTATTGCAGTAAGTGCAGGACACCACGCATGCTGCCAGGTGACACCGACTCTGTCTGTCACATGTCCTCCCACTCGCTGCTGCTCTCTCTTCCCTGCATTTCCTTTCTCTGTGTTCTCTGAACCAGAGCTGCAGCTGATGATTGCATCACTTTCACTAAATCAATTCATCCAGTCCGTAAATTACTAATATAATAGCCTGACTGCCTCTCATATGAGGGGATAATTCCCAAAAACACAATAATACATCATTCTAGAGGTCCACCTTATCAATAAATCTAATTGTTTTCCTTAAAAACATACAATGAGGGCTGTGGAATGTGTTTTTGGTCAAGTTTTGTGATGAAATTTAAACTAGCCAGTGTAATATTTCACCTTGCATCACTTTCACTGATACATTTTCACTAAATAAATTAATTTAGTACTTCTGCATGATTAAATAATTTCCTTAAACACAATAATGCATCATTCTAGAGGTCCATCTTATCAATAAATATAATTATTTTCATGAAAACAGATAAACTGTGTTGTGATGTGTGTTTTTGGTCTAGTTTTGTAGTGAAATTTTCATTTACTAGTGTAAAATTTCACCTTGCATCAATTTTGCTGGTATATTTTCACTAAATAAATTCATTTAGTCCTATTATATGAGGAGATAATTTCTAAAAACAAAATAATGCATTATTCCGGAGGTCTACTTTATTAATAAATCTAATTATTTTCATTAAAAACATACAAACAGTGCTGTTAAGTGTGGTTTTTTAAAGTTAAATATTCATTTTTAAGGGTTATAATACAAAGAAATGCCTTTTTTGGCAACTGAAATGGTAAACGTTTGGCAATTTTCCTTAATCAGTCACCAGAATTAACTAATCATTTCGCTAAATCTTCACTGAATGACATTTTAATGAATATATCGATACTAAAATGAACTGAAAACGCTTGCTGTCAGGTCCGTGTTTTGTATCTTTGAACGGGAGATTGATTTATCTGCTTCAGTGTTCCTAATGGAAATGCACATAATTTGCATTTTAATTTCCACGCCGTTAATATTCAAAAGTTGTAGAATTCAGAGACGAGTTGAGGAAACAGACGACTCTCTGTGAAGAAGCTGTTTCTCTGCTTCTCTCTACTGTAGCTTTATGCCCCATTTCCCTTCACTCTCCATTCTATCCGCTGCTCTAATTTATCTCTTTTTTTCTCCTCATCATCTCTTTATTTTGCTCTCTTTACCATAGCTCGGCGTCCCACTTTGGTCTCTCTTCCGTCCCCAGGCGTTGCGTTGCAGTAGTAGGTCTACAGTAATCACAGCTGTACTCTGCCGTCTACAATGTGCCTCTAAAACCTGCAGGGAGGCGCCGACTCTCGGGTTCTGGTCTCGTAAGAGAGTATTCAGTTTTTAGAGAGCAGCCAGTGCAGTTAAAGTGCGATTAGCATCCGTGTGTGTGCAGGTAACGACGCAACAAATGCAAAGTTTCATCAAAATCAAACACAAGTACTCCTAAATTATGCTAAAAGCGACCAGTACGGTTAAGTTTAGTTACAGATAAACTAAATGTTGTTGCACACAGCAGAAAACTGAAAGCTGCTCTCCCTAAACAGTTTATTCTTGTTTACGGCTTGAAAAAAATGTTTAATGGAAAAAAAATTTCTGCAGAAATAGAAACTAACTAACTAACTCACTCACTCTAGTAAAAGATGTGCAGACATTATAGATTGTATGTAGGCAAAAATTAAAAAACTCTATTTTTAAATGATTTTCAGACAAATCGGGACTTATCTCTTCATATAATCGGACCTGATTGATTTAGTGAAAATAAACCAGTGGAAGTGATTCACAATGAAATGTTACATTAGTTTGTTTTAGTTTTGTCACAAAACTTTACAAAAACACACTTCACAACACAGTTTATGTGATGTCAGGGTGTTTTCACCACCTAATAAAGTAAATACTGATGGATGGATGGATGGATGGATGGATGATGGATGGATGGATGGATGGATGGATGGATGGATGGATGGATCAGACACGTTACGTTTAAGAAAAATAAGAAAACCAAAAGAATGTGCAATTAACGTACAAATCATGTTCATTGAAGATTTAAGGTGCAAAAATTGCTGGTATTTACAATAAAAAAAGAATATTACAAAGTTGAAGTACAGTGGATTCTTATAGTGGATTTTATTGCACAGTTGAGTCAATGACTTATATTCTAACTAGAAGTGTAACAGTGTAAGATTTAAGAATAATTATTGTAATATTAGGTTTTGGTCCAGTTAAAATGCTTAATGTAATGCAGAAAACAGGACAGATTTCATTTAAAATACTGGAATTCAGTAAGATAATGTTGACGTAACTGTTTGACTGATTTTTATTTTGCCTCACTCCGACACTGGAGCAACTTACATGTCATAAAATACAAAGTAAGTTTTCATTTCAAGGCATAAAACAGTTTAAATGTTAATTGTCTCTGTGTAAATAACATTCAGGACGTGCTAGTTGGAATAATTAGGTGCCAAAAATGCTGGTATTTACAATAAAAAAAGAGTACTACAAAGTCTAAGTACAGTATAAAAATAGAAATAATAATGAACATAGTGAATTCTTATTGTGGATTTTATTGCACAGAGGACATATATTGTAACAAGAACTATAACAGTATAAAATCTAAGAATAATTGTTGTGATTATTAGTTTTTTTTCTAAGAAAATATTTAATATAATAAAGAAAATGACAGTTTTCATTTTAAACACTCAAATTTAGTAAGATAGCATTGCAGCAATTGTTTGACTGTTTTGTTTTGACCATGTTTGTCACTCTGGAGCTACTTACATGTCATAAAACACACAGAAACCTTTCATTTCAAGGCATAAATCAGCTTAAATGTTCATTGTCTCTGTGCAAATGCACAAATAATGTGCAAGTCATGCTGGTTGAAATAATAAGGTGCCGAAAATGACAGTATTTACAATAAATAAATAAAATAAAATAATAATAAATATAAATAATATATAATAGATAATAATAAACAATAAAATTAATAAATATAATAAATAATACAATTATAAATAATACAATAAATAGATATAATAAATAGTGATAAAATTATAAATAGATATAATAAATAATACATTAAAAAATAATAAATAATATAAATAAAAGCTAATAATAAGCTTATAGGAGGAATGTTTGTGTCCTTTATTTGTAGATTTTTGGCTCTATATTACTGAGGTGGTGTTGTTTTGGCGTTCATATTTTGAAGCTTCACGTCTGTAACAGCGACAAACTGAACCCAGTGTTAGTTTTGTGCTCTTTCTCCTCCTGGTGCGTGTCGTTGGATAATCTGCCGGACTATGGAGGGCCCCATCAGGGGCCCCATCAGGGCCCCATCAGGGGCCCCATCAGGGGCCCATCAGGGCCCCATCAGGGGCCCCATCAGGGGCCCATCAGGGCCCCATCAGGGCCCCATCAGGGGCCCCATCAGGGGCCCCATCAAAGGCCCGGCGCTACTCTGAGAGCAGGAGAGTTTCGTCGGCAGCCCTCCAGCTCTGTGTGGAAGCCGACTGCATGCGGGACGGAGTTCGGGGCCGCTATCTAAGTGTGTTTTGTCCCTCGCCCAGGCCCCCGTCAGCCAGGAGCTAAATTCCAGACGGGCAAACAAAAGGGGCGGTCGTGTCGGGGTTGGGAGGTGGGGGAGATTTAGGGGGCTTTGGCTCAGCAGCAGAGACCCTGAGAAAGAGAAGATACAGAGCAGAACCGAACACAACAGACCGAGTGTGTGTGTGTGTGTGTGTGTGTGTGTGTGTGTGTGTGTGTGTGCGTGTGTGTGGTTCCATGTATGATAACAGGCAGATACAAGCCTTTGTGTGCATGTGTAATGCCATTATCTGGCTGGCTGTTGTTGTACCGCAGCATATTGTCCCTGTGTGGGTGTCTGTGCATAATCATATTCTTGCTGCTGTATGCATTGTTGTTATTGTGCCGGCATGCAAAGGGGGAATAATTAGACAATAAAGGGACAAGAGGGCAGACAAAGTGGAAGCAGAAGGTTTTCTCACAAGCTGCTCTTCAAAGGAACAGAAGAAGAGAAGAAGAGACGTGTGATGCTTTGCTTTGGAGCCTAGGTTCTGACTTTCTAAAGAAGGTGGCTTTCAATGTTTGAAGAGCCATAACTTGAGAAATAATGCAGCTGGAGTTCTGACGTTTTGCAGGATCATTGATGTGTACATGTCGTCTTCAACAGTAGAACCCTGCTGTGATAGGACAATGCAAACCAGTTATATGATGGTGCAAATTGGTCAGTTTTTTTATTCTTCCATCATCACAGAAACATTTAATATCAGCAACGATGTTGGTAAATTACAAAAAGACATAAAATAGCTGCATAGAGACACAAAACAACATCACCAACACACTAAACACTTGAAAAAGATGCATTACAACTACAAAAATGCACAAAATGACCACAAAGAGACACAAAACAACATCACAGGCACATTAAATACTAGCATAGAGTTGCAAAACTACAAAAAGACAGATATTGACAAGACACAAAATTACAACAAAATGACACCAAATTACCACAAAGAAAAACAAAACAGCATCACAGACACACTAAAAACCTACAAAGTGATGCAGAACTACAAAAAAAGCAGAAAATGACCACAAAAAGACAAAATTAGCACAGAGACACAAAAAAATCACAAATGCACGAAACACACAGAGATGAAAAACAACTACAAAAAGGTACAAAATGACCCTAAAGAAATACAAACTGACCACAAAATGACCACAGAGAGACACAAAACAACATCACAGATGCACTACACACTTTAAAAAAGATGAAAAACAACTACAAAAAGACACAAAATGCCTACTAATGGAGAAATTGGCAAATTTTATCAAAAAAGTTTTCTTTTTCCAATATTCCACCAACCATAAAACCTTTATTATTCACTCTAAGTGGCAGTGATTGGCGCCAATAGAAGCTTTAATGTTGAGTATGGTGCCAGTCAGAGGCATCCTTTATGAGAAAAAATGATAGAAATTACATTTTTTGCCTTTGTGCAAAGAAAATGGCGTAAAAAACCAACACGACTCCATCTCCTTTAGGAATATTTAACTCAAAAGCTACCTAGGACCCCACATTGTACACAAGGTCAACTCAATCGATATTCAACACTCTAAGAAAAAGATTGAAGATGGCCAGGCGTGAGGCGTGCAGTGAATTAAATTAGCCTTCCCAGGATTCTTATGATCTGAGTCACCCGGCAGTACGAGGCCGGAATTAAACTGCAGCTTCTCTTCATTAATGATTCAGCTTCTTTCATCAACAGGCCTGAGAGCTGCAGTTACTGCTGTGCATTAAGCGGCCGGGAGGAAGTTCTAATGTATGGTAGTTCTAATCGGGTACGATGCCAAAGGGGCGGAGCCTCCAGCAGCAGCAATGACAAACAAGGTTACAAATGAATTCAGGTGTTCCTCAGTGATGCACAGAAGAGCTGTTGCTTATTAGAGTCTCAAAACATATTTGCAAGACAACGGTAGTAAACAGTAAAATATGAAATGACCACAAAGAGATACAAAATTACCACAAAATGATGACAAAAAGACACAAAACGACTACAAGAATTCACAAAATGACTACAAGGGGACACAAAATAACATCATAAATGACCACAAGGAGACACAAAATGACTACAAAGAGACACAAAATGACCACTAAAAGACACAAAACACCACAGACACACTAAACACTTACAAAGCGATGCAGAACAACTACAAAAAGACACAAAATGACCACAAATGTCTCTGGCTTTAACGCACAAGTATTACATTAGCTTTAGCTCAGTCGTTAGCAGAACCACATACAGAAAGAACTCCAGCTTTTCGCCCAGTTTGGACAGTTGTGCTCCATAACGAGGACTGGTTTCTTCTAGAGTTTTGCAGGAGGTGCTGTACAGTGTTTGAGCTAAACCGCTGCAGTAATGGACTGAAAGCTTGTCTGTCTTTTGCAGACGCTCTCTGGAACAGAGAGTTATTCACAATAAGTGCTCTGATGTGGGAGCAGACAGTTTATTCTTCCCTCTCATTCTGTCCTTCTTTGTCTTTTCCCCCATTTTTTCCTCCTCTGGATTACTCTGGTCTTGTGATTGGCGGCGGCTGATAAGACTGAGTGTGTTTCTTTCATATTGTGCACAGGACTGCAGTGTGTTCGACTGTTTCTGCATCTTTGTTTTCCTCATGCTAACCCTGAAAGCTAACCCTGAAAGCTAACCCTGACTGGATGAGCAGGTCGAAGGTCAACAGACTGGCAGGTCAGACGTATGCATCAAACCCTCGCAGCATTTCTCACAAAGCCAGAGAGGAGAAAACGCCACAGTCGGTCATTAAGTTGCTTTGTGTAAATCCTTGTTAAAAGACAATGAGAGCTCTGACTTAGCAGTTGATTCGTGGCAGGGAGGAGAGAAAGATGGAGAAAATGCTGGAAAGCTGATTAAAGCAGCCTGAAAGGAGATGAGAGGGCAGAAAGAAGGGAAGAGTGAAGGACTAGCATGGCTTGGAAGCATTTTCTAAACACAAAATTATATCAAGGCTACCCATAACCCTTTAAAAACACACATAAAAATCTATATTTTACATTTACATATATATTTATATTTGCATTTTACCACAAAAAGACACAATGACCACAAAAACACACAAAATGATCAGGAAAAAGACACAAAACGGCCACAAAAAGACAAAATGACCAGAAATAGACACAAAGTGACCACAATGAGACACAAAACACCACAGACAAAAAAACACCCTCAAAGAGATGTAAAACAATTATAAAAAGACACAAAATGAATACAGAATGATAAGAAATGGACACAAAACAACACCACAGATGCACAAAACACTTACAAAGTGATGAAAAACAACTACAAAAAGACACAAAATGACCACAAAGAAACACAAACAACTACAAAAAGACACAAAACAACTCCACAGACAAACAAAACACCCTCAAAGAGATGTGGAACAATTACAAAAAGGCACAAAATTACAACAAAAAGACACAAAATGATCAGAAATAGACACAAAACAACACCACGGAGGCACGAAACACAGAGCAATGCAGAACAACTACAAAAAAGTATAAAATGACCACAAAGAGACACAAAATGGCCACAAGGAGACACAAAATGACCACAAAGAGACTCAAAATGACCACAAAGATACACAAAATGACTACAAAAGAAACAAAATGACCACAAAGATACACAAAATGACCACAAAGAGACAGAATTATCAAAAATAGACCCAAAACAACATCACAGACAAACTAATGCGGCCTGAAAGGAGATGAGAGGGCAGAAAGAAAGAAAAAGTGGACTAAAATGGCTTATCAGCATTTTTTAAACACAAAAGACTATCTTTAACCCTTTAAAAACACCAAAACAGATGTATATTTTAGTGTACAAGGGCTGCACATGACAGCAGCTGTGTGTCAGTGGGCTGGATGTGCCTCTAAATGTGCAGCTCCTGCCATGTGTCTGGCGTTCCATGACTTTCCACAACCCCCCGGGGAGCCGGAGATCCCAGCCCAGGGATTAATACCTGGGTTTGCATGGCAACTGTGACGTGGGGGCATCGCCGTGGGAGACAGGGAGGCTGACTGTAGGCAGGAGGAATATAAAAGAAGGCCAGACAAAACACAATTTTTGGTTTTACTTAGAATAAATGCAACATATAGTCTTTAATTTTGCAGCTACGAGTTCAATAAGGGGCGTCAGTATCACCTCCCGGCACGTCGTTACAGCAGCCTGACATGAGGATGGATCGGATCAATACCAGTGACTCAGCAATTTCCTGTCCGGTTGCTACGGTTCTTAAAGCCGTACTCTCTCCTGGAGACAATCCCCAGTTGTCGTTTTTACCCTCTAAATATGCAACATCCCAGCAAGCAGCGTTGGCAGATTGGATTTCTCACTTAGTGGTCCAAGAAGGCAGGAAAAAGAGGAGTGGAAATGTGGGAGAGGTGAATGAATTTAGGAGGGAGAGAGAGGGGGAGGTGAGGGAGGAGAGACTTAGCCGATAATTCTTCTTAAAGCTCAGATGAACAGCTGATGCACCATGCACTTAATTCAATTACACACACTCCCACCGGACCTGCGTCTGTGTTTACGACGATGCTTCCCGTTTTAACAGCACCGAGTAGAAGAACCGACAGAAGAATAGAAACTCGCCTTAATAACACTTTGCTTCCTACGTGTGAATGCTTCTCTTGCACAACGCCGTTCTTCCTCATGCATGTTCGCTTCGGAAATATCCGACAGGATGCGAAAGCGCTGCAGCTGCTCATTCATATGAGGTGTTAACTGTCTAATAGAAATCGGTTTATTGCTGGAGGATGAGAGAACTGAAGTGTCGTCTGTTCAGAGTGACACGTTTTTGATGCCATAAATCATTAAAAAAAGAAAAAACTACAGTTGTATTTCTTAGATTTAAGTACAAAAAGACACAAATTGACCATAAAGGGACAAAAAATAATTCAGTTCACACAAGATGATCACAAAAAGACATGAAACTGCTATATAGACACACTAAACAGCTACAAAGAGTCACAAAAATACACAAAATTCACACAGAGAGACATAAAACAACATCACAGACACACTAAACACTTACAAAGACATGCAGAACAACTACGAAAAGACATAAAATGACCACAAATAGACGCAAAATGCCCACAGAGACACAAACCAACATCAAAGACACACAAAACACCTTCAAAGAGATGCAAAAACCGCTACAAAGAGATATAAAATGATCAGCAATAGACACAAAACGGCATCACGGACACAGTAAACAGCTACAAAGAGTTGCAAAAAGACACAAAGTTCACACAGAGACACAAACCAACATCACAGACGCACTAAACACTTACAAAGAGATGCAGAACAAATACAAAAGGACCACCAAGAGACACAAAATGGCCAGAAATAGACACAAAACAACATCATGGACACACTACTGACATAGAGTTGGAAAACTACATAAAAGCACAAAATGACCACAAAGAGACACAAAAGACACAAAATAGCCACACATGCACAAAACAACATCATACACACACTAAAAACCTACCATGAGATGCAAAACAACTACAAAAAGACAAAAAATGACCACAAATTAACACAAAACAATACAAACACATTTAACACTTAATAGATGCAAAATGACTACGAAAAGATACAAAATTACTACAGAAAGACACAAAATTACCACAAAAAGACACAAAACAACATAGACTAAAATCCTACAAAGATAAGCAAAACAACTAAAAAAAGACACAAAATGACCAGAAATAAACACAAAACAACATCACAAACGCACTTAACACTTATGAAGACATGCAAAACTACAAAAAGGCATGAAGAGACCACAAAGAGACACAAAACAACATCACAAACGCACTTAACACTTATGAAGACATGCAAAACCACAAAAAGGCATGAAGAGACCACAAAGAGACACAAAACAACATCACAGACGCACTAAACACTTAAGAAAAGCTGCAAAACAACTACAAAAGACACCAAATGCCAACAGAAAGACACAAAATGACCACAAATAGACACAAAACAACATTAAACAAATACATTAAATACCGGCACAGAGTTGCAGAACTACACGGGCCAAAATTTTTACATAAACTGATCTAAAGAAGCATGATTTTTTTCTCTTTACTAAAACATACTTGTTAGTTATTTGAATGTGTCAGTTTTGTATTTACTGTGCATAAATATATACACTGTACTATATCCTGCAAATACTGTCTGAGTGTGAATACAGGAGAATGTGCGCCTAACAAAACACAACTAATTGGTTTCCTCGGGGTCCGTTGGATACCAGGAATGTGTCTCCGATCATGTGGACTGAACAGTCAAACACTCGTCACCTCAGGCGACTGTGAAGTTATGTCACTGTGGAAAAGTTGTCGCTTCACTGTGAGGAATTCCTCCAACATGTAGCTCAAAGGAAAGTCCGATGAGAGGCTTGGCAAAGAAATAAACGCACAAAAAAACCCAAATATTGTTAATTAAATGTGCAAAAAATGTGGTTTAGATGTTGCATTTACCACCTTTCTCTCTTTTTGCGTGTATCTTTTCTCTTCAAGTTGTAGTTTTAGTCACTTATTTGCATCCTAGCAGACAGTTAAATGAAAGAGTCGATATCATGTATGTATGATGATATGAAGCTAACGTGAGCAGCTGCTTTATTTAGCATAATAGTGTACATGACACACCAGCTGTTTCCCTGCTGTTTCCACTATTCGTGCACCGCTGGTTTCATCCTTATCTTAAACAAACATGAAAATGCATATTTCCCATAATGCCAAGCAGTTTCTTTTTAATAATGTCCTATATTTGAGGTATTTAACAGGATGACAGTTCACTCAGATTTTCTTTCTAGACGCAAAACAGCATCAGAGATGCACTAAACACCTTCAAAAAGATGCAGAATAACAACAAAAGAACATAAATTGGCCACAAAAGGGCACAAAATGACCAGAAATAAACACAAAGCAACATCACAAACACACAACACTGTTGAAGAGGTGCAAAACAACTACAAAAAGACAAAAAATGGCCACAAAGAGACACAAAATGACCAGAAATAAACACAAAGCAACATCACAAACATACTTAACACTTACAAAGAGATGTGAAACAACTACAAAAAGGCACAAAGTTACCACAAAGACAAAAAAAATCACAGCAGAGACACAAAAAATTATCACAGATGACCTCAACACTTTCAAAGAGATGCAAAACAGCTACAAATAGTCACAAAATGACCACAAAAAGATACAAAATCATAGCAGAGACACAAAACATCACAGACGCACTAAACACCCTCAGAGATGCAGAACAGTTACAAAAAGGCACAAAGTGCACACAAAAAGATACAAAATCACCACAAAATGACACAAAATTACCACAAGACACAAAATTTGAAAAATAAACAGAGAACAACATCACAAACACACTTAAAACTTATGAGGAGACGCAAAACAACTACAAAAAGGCACAAAATGACCACAGAGACACAAAACGACCACAAAAACACACAAAACATCACAGACACATTTATTACCAGCACAAAGTTGCAAAACAACTACAAAATTACCAAAAAAGGCACAAAATGACCATGAGACACAAAATGACTTAATGTCTTTGACTGAAAAAAATCTTAATATTTGTTTTTTGCTGTGTATTTGACTAATTATCACTAACCTAAGGTCACTTTTTTCATCTTTTAAACATCATTTAGTGGCTGTAAAATACTTTTTAACCCTTTCATGAGTGTGAAATAATTTCAACAAAATTAAAATCGACCTACTTTGCAGATTTGCAGTGGATTTTTCTGTGTTGCCTCTAATTAAGCTGCACAGGAATATAAATATGAGGAAATCTAACCATGCAATCTAGCAAGAAAATGCGGATTGTACTGAGTTTTATATTCTGAGGCAGAGTGGAATCAGGGAGGAGTGTTTCCCAGGGCAGCTGAGGTTCACCTACTAGAATGAAGGCATCGCTGCATTCCGGCTTTTGTATTCTCCTTCTTTTCACTGGCTTTTCTCTCTGTCTCTTCCTTTTTTTATGCTTTTTTTCTGTGTGTCGTATGTAATTTATTCTTCAGGAATTTTTCACGAGGTGAGTGAGAAGAAAAAGATACCAGCGCTGCTAGTAATGAAGCACCGTTTCACCCCCTCGCCTTTTTGTTTTTTACTTTGTCTTCTTGCCTTTGCCTCCCTCTATGCCCCTCATCTCCTGTGCATTGCTAATATTGCTCATTTTCTTTTTCTCTTTTTGCCGACACACTCCGTTGCAGCACAAGGGTTAGGGTTAGGTTATTTGTCCTGGTTTTTGACAGAAAATGGCCAGAAATAAATGCAAAACAACATCACAGACACAGTAAACACTTCTGAAGAGGTGCAAAACAACCACATAAAGGCACAAAATGACCACAAAAACACACAAAATCACCACAAAGAGACACAAAATGACCACAAATGACACAAGACAACATCAGACACTCTAAACACCGTCAAAGAGATGCAGAACAATTACAAAAAGGCACAAAATGCCCACTAAAAGACGTCACATTTCCCCTCCAGGGTCAGAATGTGGCACTTTGTCACCAGTAACCAAATAAAACCAACCAATGATGGATGAGCAGGATGATTGCATTGGTTAAACACTTCACGGAGGTGGTGATTTCGATTCGTTTCCATGGCATTACACATCAGTTTACCATAATTCCATCCAAAGCGGTAGAAACGCCCCGTGACCGGCCTTCAGCGTGTTCCTCTGTGCTGCTCTCCCTCTCTCATCTCTGAAATGGGAGTCTGCAGACAAATGCTTCCCTTTAATTAGACGGAGAGAGATGGCATCAGAGTGGCGTGATGAGGCAGCAGTCTGGAGCTCAGTGATGGATGGAGGTGGAGGAGGGGGACCGGAGGGAGAAGCACCCAGGGGAGGAGGCCTCGCTGTCAGCCGCTGGTCAGTGGGAGGCTCCTTTGGGTGGCCTCCGGTCTCACGGTGGCCGGGAAGAAGAGGGTGGAGGAGGATGTGTGTGTCTGTGTGGAGGGATGAGATGGATGGAGGGTTCTGATGTACCAGCTGTAAACCGTACGAATTAACTGGAGAACACTACACGTGATGACTGAGTGATGAATAGTCGGAATGAACACTGTCCCATTGAGTATTTTACCTGTTTCTTCTGTTTCTGATGATTCGTTCTCTGTGTTGCAGCTGTTCCGAGAGGTACGCATCATGAAAACTCTGAACCATCCCAACATTGGTGAGTTACACTGCAGAGAATCATCTTTTTTTGTGTGTTTAAATGTTTAAATGTGTGTGTTTCGTCGCTGACCTTTGTGTTTCTCTTTGTGTCACAGTTCAGCTGTTTGAGGTGATTGAGACGGAGAAGACACTTTACCTGATTATGGAGTACGCTAGCGGAGGTGAGCGCCGATTAGATTCGCTGCTTTTGAAGTATACAGTCCAGCTAATGAGCTAATTAATTTAGGATCTGCGCTGCATTTTCATTAGTGAGAACTCGTCTCTGCTCCATTGTTATCTCCGCTGTCTCTCTTTTTTTTTGTGCTGTTCTTGCACTTAGACATTGTTCGACTTTTTTCCCATGCGCTCATCTATTTTCGCTGCTTCTTTATTTTTCTTTCTTCTCCCTTCGTGATTCGTTAATCTCGCTCTGCTGCTCTTTCTGAATCTCCTTCTAATACCTAAAAAGGAGGCAGCAGCAGCTCTGTTCAACTCGGCCTGTTCAGCATCTGTGGGGTTAAATGTTTTACAGCATTTTAAAAAAATAACTGTAACCCTCCTATTATCTTTGGACTCAGTTTGACCCCAGGCATTCAGCTGTATAAAATACAAGAAATATCAACATTTCACACAGTTTAGTTTTGGTTGTTTTGGGTGATTTTTTTGAAATCATGTTTGTTTTTCCTGCGGTCAGACTGACCCCAAACATAATGCATGTTAATATTCTTGATAACAGAAATAGTTTTTCATTCCAAATGTTACAGATAGCAAATAGAAAAGCACTCAGAGAGCGCAGTCCTCCTCCAAGGCTGTCCATTCCCCCATATGGTGTTGTCAGAACTGCAGCATTTGTTTATTAGTTGTTGATGATCAGAAATCACAGCAACATAGAATGTATCCATTTAATATAGATGTACCCACAAATAAAATAACTTTGGGCTGAGCTCAGGTGTGTGTTATGCATGTGTGCGTTATGTACGGATACTGAATCACGTGACCTAAATATGTATCATTTCCAACTTAGAAGTCCCGATAAGTCCACATTTGTAATAGGAGGTGCTTCATGCTCTGGTAAAAATCTGTGAAAGACTTCATGCAGACTTGACTCTGAGTTCACAAACGTCCCAGCAGAACGTTTGAGATCCATTTAAAAACACACGACCACGTAGTAAAGGCAGAGGAATTCTAAATTTTACGTCTATCTTTATGTATATACTGTGAGTTTAGCAGCAGGAAAGAGTTAAAATGTGCTTGGAGTGTTTCAGAGATGTGGAGCAGAGAGAATAAATGACAAAACTGTCAGAATGCAAAAAGTAATTTGACTTTATTTGAACGTCTAAAATGCTTTTTTCTTTTTCCAGGCGAAGTGTTCGACTACCTCGTGGCTCACGGCAGAATGAAGGAGAAAGAGGCCAGAGCCAAGTTCAGACAGGTGAGAAAAACACCTGCCAGTTGATGTTATTTATCCTCTGTTCTGTAAAGCCAGTGCAGAAACACAAAACCCTGCAGTTCATTCCAAACAAAACGACCATTAAATGTGATTATTCTCCAAGAAATCCACCCAGTTTGATCTGTAATTGTGTTATATCACTGGCCAAAGTTGGCGTGTGAATGGAGCTCTTAGTTTATCGAGCTTTTATGTTTAATTTCAGCATTAAGTCGAATTATCTTCTCTTGTTTTCTCTCCTCAGATTGTCTCAGCGGTGCACTACTGTCATCAGAAGAACATTGTTCACAGAGACTTGAAGGTGAATTAAAAAGTTCCAAAGATAAACACTAATAATAACTCATTAACTAAAATTAATGTCTGTGTCGTTAACAGGTAATTGAAATTATGAGCTGCAGTAAAAAGCAGCTGGACTTGATTTTCAGATTCTGGAAGCTAAAACAACCCAGAAGAGGAATTTAGTTGATTTTTACAAAAGCTCCTAGAATTTCTATGAATCTACATGAGATTATGCTAAACCTACCATTTTTTTTTATAGTTATGAAAAAATGTACCATCTCAGTGGCATTTATGTTTTTAGATCATATTTTTCTACTTATTTTTATATTTATAGGAAATATTTTTCTACTTTATGTTTATATTTTCAGGAAATATTTTTCTACTTTATGTTTATATTTTCAGGACATATTTTTCTACTTTATATTTATATTTTTTCTTCATATTTTTCTACTTATTTTTATGTTTACATTTTAGGTCCTATTTTTCTACTTGTATTTGTTTTTAAGAAATATTTTTCTACTTTATGTTTATATTTTCAGGAAATATTTTTCTACTTTATGTTTATATTTTCAGGACATATTTTTCTACTTTATGTTTATATTTTTTCTTCATATTTTTCTACTTATGTTTATATTTTTATGTTTACATTTTAGGTCCTATTTTTCTACTTCTATTTATGTTTTTAAGAAATATTTTTCTACTTATGTTTATATTTCCAGATCATGTTTTTCTGCTTATGTTCTCATCTATATATTTTGTACTGTATCTATTTTTCTGACTTTGAATGTGAGCATAAGCAACTTCCCCTTGGGGATCAATACAACATTTCTGATTCTGATTGTCCATTTGATTGTTCTTGCATCATTTAAAGTCTTACATGTGTCTGTTTGTTCCTTCAGGCGGAGAACTTGCTGCTGGACGCCGACTCCAACATCAAAATCGCCGACTTTGGCTTCAGTAACGAGTTCACTGAAGGCAGTAAACTGGACACGTTCTGCGGCTCTCCGCCCTACGCCGCCCCGGAGCTCTTCCAGGGAAAGAAGTACGACGGTCCAGAGGTGGACATCTGGAGTCTGGGCGTCATCCTGTACACGCTGGTTAGCGGGTCGCTGCCCTTCGACGGACAGAACCTGAAGGTGGGTGACTGAGCTGGTCCAGTAGAAATGTCATCTGTGGTGACTCAGAGCTTCCTTGAAGACACGGTGTGCAGTGTGGAAGAATTACAGCCTTATATCTGCTTGATTTTTATTTCCTTTTCACTCATTTCGAGCATTATATCAAAGAAAAATAGTGTATCATGGTCATATTATTAGAAATGAATTGTAGATAGAGTTGCCTGTTACTGTAAGATGTCAGAAAAGTGTCCTTGTTGTGTATTTTCTCATTTTCTGGTAGCATACAGCAAGCAGCATATTGGCAAAATTTGGGCAATTTCTCATTTTGCTAGGATCTCATGTGAATAATAAAAAATAATTTAAAAAAGTAAAACTGATGTATTTTAGCAACAGTGGGTTTTGCAGCGTTACGGTTTTGTATCCACATTTTGTCTGTTTCAGAGTCCCAGTGTTACGGACCAGATGACTGCACACTAATATTTAACAGTTTTATTCAATTATTGATGACTCCTGATGTTTTACTGATCAGTGTCTCTAGTTGAATCTTACGGTGTGTGAATGTGTGTCGTGTTCAGGAGCTGCGGGAGCGTGTCCTGAGAGGGAAATACCGCGTTCCCTTCTACATGTCCACGGACTGCGAGGGAATCCTTCGCCGCTTCCTGGTCCTCAACCCGGCCAAGCGCTGCTCGCTGGAAGTGAGGACCGAACTTTACTGACAGACAGATTTCATTTATAGATCGTATCCAGAATGATCATACCGGTGTTTAAATGTTTAACTGTACAGAGCAATAATTTATCCATCTGTGGCTTCATAAATTGAAATACAAGTTGATTATTCATTGAGGAAATAGATTAATCACTACGTATGGTGAGATTTGAAACATTACAGGATAATAAAGCTTCATTCTTTCTCACTGCCAGCAAATAATGAAAGATAAATGGATCAATGTCGGCTTTGACGGCGAGGAGCTGAAGCCCCACACCGAGCCTGTGGAGGACTTTACCGATACCGGACGCATCGGTGAGAAATTCACTCAATAATTAACTCTTACATCATTAACTGATTACGGTCTGTATGAAGAGGTGTGTCAAGTAGGTTGCTATGGTTACGGTAAACAAAAATATTGAATAGGGGCGAACTGAGACCAGATCTTCAGGTTCATTTTTAGAGAAACTGCAGTAAAATCCCACGAATCTCCCTATGTCTAAATGTCAATAACCGTAATGTCAAACCTCTCAGAATTACACAGAGCTTCAGCCTGTGTGATTCCAGTTGCACTTGAATCTGTTTCTAACCTGGTTTTGTCTCGGTTCAGATGTGATGGTTGGGATGGGCTTCAACAGGGAGGAGATCAGAGACTCGCTGGTCAGCCACAAATACAATGAGATCACTGCCACCTACCTGCTGCTGGGACGCAAGAATGAGGTGCGTAGGAGCTCGTTTTGCTTCTATTTTTACATAAAATATGTCAATTACACTGTATGTACGTGTTAGTGATCAACCGATATGTGTGTTTTGTTACTTATCAATAAGGGTGAGTATAACTGAATATGTCAAATTGAAGTAGGAGTAATTAAAATCTCTCCTCTGTTATGTGAGATCGACTGAGATTGATCAGTTTGTTGTCCACTAAGGTTATATCTTACAGCACTATTAATTATTGTTTTCCAGACGTAGCCGCTAGCCATTAGCATAGCATTAGCCACTGTGAAAGAGACTGATTTCCTGGTTTGTGTTTCTTGTTCAGTTTTTGCTGCTTGAGAGACATTTCTGAGACCACAGAGTAACGACAGACAGAGAGAGGAGGCTGCCCCAGACTAGAATTTATCAATAATCAGTCAATAAAAGTACCTTTATTGATAATCGGTATATCCGTGCCGAGATAAGGCAAAATTATTAGGCTTTTCGATTTGTTTAGAGGGTGTTTTTTTGTCACAGCTATGACCAAATATTGATTGTTACTCCGCCAAGGAACAGCGGAGTAATGTGACGATTGGTTTACATTTGTCGGTCTGTCTTTCTGTCTGTTAGCAACATTACTCAACAATGGAATAACATATTTGGATGAAATTTTCAGGGAAGGTCAGAAATGACACAAGGACCAACTGATTAGATTTTGGCAGTGATGCGACTCATAGTCTGGATCCACGGATTTGTTAAAGATTTCTGTATCATTGCGAGATAGCAGCACAGCATCACTGTAACCATGACAACAAGTGAACACTACATCAGCTGCGTGCTGATGATCACATGATTGTGATCCTACCACAAATCCACCGCTGCGGACTTATCAGGACTTATCCATCAGAAATGATTCCAGGAGCAATTGATTAAATTATGGGGTGTTTCTGAGTCCCATCAATTTCCGCCACCCGCTGCTTGTTTAGGTCACGCAATTCCGTATCTGTACATAACGTACACATGCATAACACACACCTGTGCTCAGCGCAAGGTCATTTTGTTTGTGGGTACATCTATATTAAATATCCACATTCTATGTTGCCGTGATTTCTGCCATAAATTTTTTCAAGATTTCAGCCATCAGATATGATACAACGACTGAGCAGCCTGAGGAGTACTGCGCTCTCTGAGTGCTTTTCTTGTTTCACTCATTGAATCCTAATACATTCATCCTGATAAACTGAGACATTATCTAGACCAGTCTAGCCTTGGTTAGTGCTGTATTGTCGCCCCGTCTACTCAGAGAACCTTTAAATAACCAGATCAATACCAGTGTCCAGTCATTTTATCATATTAAAGTGTAATATTACATCTCTCTGTGTGTTTTTGTTTGTTTGTTTGTTTGTCTCTCAGATGGAGGGCACCGAGTCTCGGTCGGGCAGCAGTCTAAGTCTGGCTCGAGTCCGACCCGGCACCATCAGCAACGGGACTAGCAAACACTCCACTTCCTCTTCCTCCTCGGGTGCACCGTCTTCCTCGTCCGGCCACAAGGCTCAACGCAGCGCCTCGACGTACCACCGCCAGAGACGACACTCCGACTTCTGTAGGTCGAAACACCGCGACTGTAGTTGAACTTCCAGTTGAGTAGATTCATCCACCTCACCGAGAACTCTGGTTACTCCTCTAGGTGGTCCAGCGGTTCCGGGTTCCACTCACCCCAAGCGAAGTCCCAGTGGTGTCGGCGAGGGGGCGGGGCTTAAAGAGGAGCGCCTGTCGATCCGCAAGCCGAGCACCAATACCGTCGGCTCCCGCAGCATCCCGACGCCCTCCAGTCCCATGGTCAGCTCCGCTCACAATCCAAACAAATCCGAGATACCCGACCGGCGCAAGGAGGTCAACTCGACCACGGTGAGGCCGACAGGATATGTTGTCAACCCGTCTGTCACATTTAATCCTGTATCAATACAGCAGGCGCAGATGGCAGAGGCCTCGCAGTCAGCCTAATCCCATTTCCTCAGATTAAGGCGCACCGAGGCCACATTGACATAGATATTATTGGAAAACATACGTATGAGTGTTTCTAAACAGATTAGGGCCACTTACATACCTTGAGGTGAATAACTCGACTGTAGGTTCATTCAGATGAGAGATTAAGAAAGAGAGAGTATGATGAATGTCAAGAGTTAGAGTCAGCCTAACCTCAGATTAACTTCATAATGCTCTGGACAGCAGAGCTCATGGCTCTCAGAGGTCAAGGCAGGGAGGTCTTAGTTTTCAAATAGTGCCAGATGTTTACACCACCGTTCAAAAGTTTGGGGTCACCCACACAAGTCCATGTTTTCCATGAAAACTCCCACTTTTATCCATGTGCTAACATAACTGCACAAGGGTTTTCTAATCATCAATGAGCCTTTCAACACCATTAGCTAACACAATGTAGCATTAGAACACAGGAGTGATGGTTGCTGGAAATGTTCCTCTGTACCTCTATGGAGATATTCCATTAAAAATCAGCTGTTTCCAGCTACAATAGTCATTTACCACATTAACTATGTCTACACTGGATTTATGATTAATTTAATGTTATCTTCATTGAAAAAAAAAATGCTTCTCTATTAAAAAATAAGGACATTTCTAAGTGACCCTGAACTTTTGAACAGTAGTGTATCCATAAAGACAAGTTTTTGTTCTGGATCTAATTCATTTCAGTCCATTTCTGAACTTATGGGTTTTACCGTTGTTCCTCCAGAACAACATCCCTGCTAGTGCCATGACTCGAAGGAACACGTATGTGTGCACAGACCGATCCAACAACGACAGACACTCCCTCCTGCAAAACGGCAAGGAAAACAGGTGAGCAGATCTTATCTGTGCGTCTGTCTGTGTCTCTGTTTATGTTTTATTGGATGTATGATGACAAAGTTCACTCATAAGTCAGGCATGGTTGCAGAAATACTTTAAAATGCAGACATTTTGGTGATTCTCCAGCTCTTTATTGGTAGTTTTGAAATCAGACATGAGGCAGATTAGGTGTGGCCATGCATCTTACCTGTGTAAACTAGTTTATTTGGAGTGCTGTGATTTATTATGATTTATTACCACCGCTACGAGTGAGAGAGACTGTTTTCTATCTGTGGAATAAGAATTTACTTAACCCTCGTGTCGTCCTGCAGGTCAAATTGACCCCTTTTAAAGTTTGAAAATGTGGAAAAAAATATATTTTCACAGTGAAAACTTTCACATTTTCAACATTTTTGGGAAATTTTTGAACATTTTTTGGTGCAAAAAAAGAAATGCTAAAAAAAATGTTTCTTTAAGAACATTCAGAAAAAAATCAGCCAAAGTCCAGCAAATTTCACTGGATTTTGACGGATTTTTTTTTTCAGAATGTTCTTAAAGAAAATATTAGAACTTTTACTGATATATATGCAATCACTCTAGATATTTTTAGGATTTTTTTTTTTTTTTTTAAGAAGATTTTTATTCATTTGCATTTTTTATTTTTTTTTATTTTTATTTGTTGCCAAACTTGGGGATTTTTTTTTAAAAAAATGAAACTTTTAAGGGAAATTTCTAAGGAATTTTTGAAATTTTCTTCCTGAAGATTTTGCATATTTTTTATAAATTTGGGGATTTTTTTCCTGAGTTTTTGGATTCTTTTCAGACAAGGAAACAACATTTTTTTGGTGCCCGTAAATGAAGACAACAGGAGGGTTAATTTTGGTGACAATTTCTGGCTTGAATTGTGTCATTTTCAGTTTGGTGTAGCCACATTCACCCCAGTTCAAACTGGCTAAAGCAAAATTCTTGATTTATGGTTTATGCCAGCGCTACATTTTACCTTATGTTGTCTCTAAACTTCCTAAAAAAAAAAAAAAAAACAGCGTCCTGAGTTTAGGTCTGAGAAATGGTTACTGAAGAATGCGCTTTAGTTTTGTGGCAACAAATCTGGTGCACAGGTTGATAATTATTTTCTATTGTGCAAATTCCACAATCTCAATTTGATTTTGTTTTTTTAACTCGCTGTAGGAAATCATATTGTATTGACAGTAAGCATACAGTGAGATGTTACAGTAATAAGTTTGTTTATGAACTGGTTCGACTGGTACAGCTTGTCTCTTTTTGCACAGAGCGTTTGCTTCACTCACATTTTGTCTGTTCAAGAGAGGATAAAGGGCTTAAACTGCACAGGAGTGGCTTCGTCTGTGTGAGTTTGTGTACTCGGCATGAACTGTCTGTTGTTATGACAGATGGTTGTGCGCTTGTCAGTCTCAGAGCATCACAGTCTCCCGTCTCACTCTCGGTTTTTCCTGTGGTCACTCTTTCTCTTTGTCGCTTTCACTCTGTTTTCCATCCCTGCGTGTCTCTGTGGAGGAAGAGCCTGAAGTTCTCTTTGTCGTCTGACCTCCAGTAAAATATTTCTCTGCACAGATGGCTGGGTGGGTGGGTGGGGGGGGGCGACCAGTCAGAGGGTGAATCACATGGATAAGAGACTGGTTGTTCTTACATCTTAGACTCCACAATGAACAAAAACATGAACGTACAGATAGTTTGAGCTCAAATAAAGCAAGATAAACTCCTCTCCTGTGAGCAGAGAAGGTGACACACCCCTCTCTGTTACATTCAGCCATTAAACCCAGACAGTGTTCTCTGTTTTATGGTTCGACTGGCAGCGGTGCAGGATGCAGGCAGGTTAAACAAGGGAAGGATGATTGGATGAGGAAAAAAGAGAGACGGGAGCGCAGGATGGAGTGAGGACTGGCGTCGAGCCAACACAACCCTCTACTTGCCTCGGAGGCCTTGTCAATGTGATGCCATGCCAGAGTGGTTGATGGGACGATCACGTGCACGGACACACACAAACACAGCAGCATCTAGTTAGTGATCATAATGCACATTAAGAATATTTAGATGAGGTAAAAGTCCACTGGAGGGGCATAAAGAGTCTGTATTTATAGAAAGGTTCTTGCATGAATTGCACATTATGTACAAGGATATGAAGATGGGGAACCTCCTGCCGAAATACTCTGTCAACAGCAAAACAAATCCTAAACATAAAGCTCAGCGGAGAAGGAAAAACACAATATATATATCAATTTAAAACAGGAAAATGTATGAAAGAAATACAGTAGAATAGAATAGCTTTATTGTCATCGTATACAAAATTGTACAACAAAATTCGTGGGAGCTTCTCCCTATAGTGCACTTAAAAATACAAATATACAATATGCATACATAATACGAGTGATAAATAGAAAGAACTAAAAAGAAAAGTCCAATTAAAGTCTGCATGTACACACATTCAGTTGTAAGAAAGTTGAATACACACTAGTTTCTCAAGCCTTTCTTCTTTGTTAGAATATGATTCTTTTATTGTGTACTATAATCTAAAATATAAAAATCTAGTAGAAAAATTGTGTGAGAAGTGTAGCTATGTACACGGTGGGATAGCTTATCCTAAAAAAAATAGCTGATTTGGTTGATTAGCAACTTTAAAAAACAGTAGCCTAACAGATGTTGGTCCTTTGGATATTGTAAACGAAAAAGGGGTGGTTTGAAATAGTGCAAAAATCACGTACAAGGTGCAGTAAGTGAAGATAACATTTATTGATTCCTCACTGGAGAAATGTTCGTGTTACAGCGGCTAGATACAGACGAGGCATGAAAGAAGCAGGACAAGAATTACAAAAGTGCAATAATAAAGGTCTCATGGAGACAGTAAACCAGGCATGATGAATCTACATGTGGATATGTGGGATCACTTAGAAATGTCCTTATTTTTACTGATACCAACAGAGCAGCAGTACAGACAAGCAATGCAGGCATCAGTTCTGAGGATTCTAGCTGATTTTGGGTGTAGATTGAAGTTCAAATGTTTGGTGTCACTTAGAAATGTCCTTGTTTTTGAAAGAAAAGCAGTTTTTTTTCAATGAAGATAACATTAAATGAATGATAAATCCAGTGTAGACATTGTTAATACACTGGAGACACACTGGAGACTCAGATGACTTAGTAATGTTTACTGATATCAGGAGAAGTGACACCAGCAGAGCAGCAGTTCATGCAAGCATCAGTTCTGAGGATTCTCTCTGATCTTCTGGTGGACAGTACTGTTCAAAATGTCCTTATTTTTTTCAATGAAGACAACATTGAATGAATCATAAATCCAGTGTAGACATTGTTAATGTGGTAAATGACTATTGTAGCTGGAAACAGCTGATTTTTAATGGAATATCTCCATAGAGGTACAGAGGAACATTTCCAGCAACCATCACTCCTGTGTTCTAATGCTACATTGTGTTAGCTAATGGTGTTGAAAGGCTCATTGATGATTAGAAAACCCTTGTGCAGTTATGTTAGCACATGGATAAAAGTGTGAGTTTTCATGGAAAATATGAAATTGTCTGGGTGACCCCAAACTTTTGAACAGTAGTGCGTGACATAGTGGATTTCCGTATGGAAAGTACAGCTATGACCTGATAGTTAAACATCTGGATGTGTACACATGTGCTGTGATGAATTTACTTGTCCACAGATATAGCATGGATGACAACGTAGCTAATATTCTGTTGTTGCAGTCAGAAACGTTACTGGGGAAAACACCGTGATGCTATTACACTTGAAGAGCTTTAAGAAAACCTTGTTATATCTTGTATATATGAGGTGCATAAGGGAAAGAAGGTGTAGATATTTCCAGATTTTGCAAATTTATCAGTGAGTAAATTAACAAGTAATACTTTAAATTCTATTAAGTTGAATTGTTTGAGTGTTTGGCAGAGGTCAGCTCTCTTACGGCTGGTTTTCAGTGTGTTTGTCTATAATCTGATGGACCTAAAGGGAGGTGGGTGGAACAGATGGTGTCCAGGATGGGTTCAGTTCCTCCTCACTTTAGCATCGCCTCATTCCCACCGTTTCTTCACTCTTCAGTCTCTCAGACCCTCTCTTCCCTTTCCGGTTCGCCACCAGTTCTGCGTTGACATTAAACGTTTTTGCTCTGCAGCGGCTGAGCTCTTCGACTTAACCCGTCTAATGGTTCTGCCCCACTTGAACCCAGTGTGTGGGAGTTATCTAGAGCGTTATGAAAAGCAGCCCTGGGCCACCAGCCAACCAGGGAGTCAGGGGTGGAGGTGGAGGTGAGGGGACGTGTGTGTGTGTGTGTGTGTGTGTGTGCGTGTGTTATTGTGTGTGTGTGTGTGTGTGTGTGTGTGTGTGTGTGTGTGTGTGTGTGTGTGTGTGTGTGTGTGTGTGTGTGTGCGTGTGTTATTGTGTGTGTTGTTGTGTGCATAGGTGCGACAAAGTGTTGGGTGAGGAGAAAAGAATTGGACGTGACGTAAGCTGACAGGGGAGAGTTGAGAAAGGAGAGAGTGCATTTTAGGTAACATTTCAGCTTTGACAGCTCAGTTAGATTTCCTTTATCTACATATTTATGCTTGTGACTTAATCTGAAGTCAGTTAAGTTAAATACTCAAAAAATTAAGTAGGTTTCCTGAAAAAAAGACATTTAAATTGCAAAAACGTTTAGTTTTTTTCTTGTATCTGGGGCAGGCACTTAGTCCTAAAATGTTTATGTATGTGGAGGCACCTTCGAACTAAAAGTAAAATCGTTGTGACGGTAGATTTTGCACACAAGAGGCTGTTTTAGTGGAAATTCAGTCAACACTATTAGATCTGTCGCAAACACTACAATGAAGGAAAATTTGTTCCCAGTGAGGGAAAAGGAGCCCACAGGAGGGGAAATGAGTCCACAGTGGAACAAGAAGAGCCTACAGTGAGGGAAATTTGTTCACAGTGAATGAAAGCGAGCCTACAGTGAGGAAAAATAGCCAACAATTAGGGAAAATTTGTTCACGATGAGGAAAAATGAGCCCACAGTGACGAAAAGAAGCGTACAGTGAGAGAAAATGACACTACAGTGAGGAAGAATTAGCCCACAGTGAGGGAAAATGAGCCTACAGTGATAAAATGATGCTACAATGAGGAGACATTTGTTTACAGTGAGAGAAAATGAGCCTACAGTGATAAAATGATGCTACAATGAGGAGACATTTGTTTACAGTGAGAGAAAATGAGCCTACGGTGATAAAATGACGCTACAATGAGGAGACATTTGTTTACAGTGAGTGAAAATGAGCCTACGGTGATAAAATGACGCTACAATGAGGAGACATTTGTTTACAGTGAGAGAAAATGAGCCTACAGTGATAAAATGATGCTACAATGAGGAGACATTTGTTTACAGTGAGAGAAAATGAGCCTACAGTGATAAAATGATGCTACAATGAGGAGACATTTGTTTACAGTGAGAGAAAATGAGCCTACAGTGATAAAATGATGCTACAATGAGGAGACATTTGTTTACAGTGAGAGAAAATGAGCCTAGAGTGATAAAATGATGCTACAATGAGGAGACATTTGTTTACAGTGAGAGAAAATGAGCCTACAGTGATAAAATGACGCTACAATGAGGAGACATTTGTTTACAGTGAGAGAAAATGAGCCTACGGTGATAAAATGACGCTACAATGAGGAGACATTTGTTTACAGTGAGAGAAAATGAGCCTACGGTGATAAAATGACGCTACAATGAGGAGACATTTGTTTACAGTGAGTGAAAATGAGCCTACGGTGATAAAATGACGCTACAATGAGGAGACATTTGTTTACAGTGAGTGAAAATGAGCCTACGGTGATAAAATGACGCTACAATGAGGAGACATTTGTTTACAGGGAGAGAAAATGAGCCTACAGTGATAAAATGACGCTACAATGAGGAGACATTTGTTTACAGTGAGTGAAAATGAGCCTACAGTGATAAAATGATGCTACAATGAGGAGACATTTGTTTACAGTGAGTGAAAATGAGCCTACAGTGATAAAATGATGCTACAATGAGGAGACATTTGTTTACAGTGAGTGAAAATGAGCCTACAGTGAGACAGAAAATCAGGATATATTCTGCTGTTGTAATGTGAGTTATTTCATTTCTACACTTGTACAAATAAATCTAAATGATGCTAATTCAGTGTACCTCCA
The DNA here is from genome assembly GCF_022539595.1 of Amphiprion ocellaris. Lineage (NCBI taxonomy): Eukaryota > Metazoa > Chordata > Actinopteri > Pomacentridae > Amphiprion > Amphiprion ocellaris. Next base: position 33,070,087 of record NC_072772.1, read on the forward strand.
CTCTTGTCCATTCCTCCAGCTCCCTCTCCCACCGCCTCCCCCCCGCCTCCCCCTCGACCCACAGCATCGCCGGCGCCTCTGGGGTCTCCTCCTCGTCCTCCACGCCGTCCTCCCGCCTCTCCAGGGGATCCACGGTCAGGAGCACTTTCCACGGAGGCCAGATCAGAGACCGCCGGCCTCCCTCCCACGCCCCTCCGGCCTCCCCCACGCCGTCCCACGATGCCAGCCCGCTGCCCCACGCCAGGACCCGGGCCACCACCAACCTGCTGAGCAAACTCACCTCCAAGCTGACCCGCAGGTAAGGGGAGAAGCCAGACCAATGAGGGCTGGATGGCTTTTAGCATGAAAGAGGACGAGAACGGGTAGAAAAACAGCAAAACACCATTTGCAAGTGTTTTAAGGGTTGTGTGATTGTTTTTGCTAAGCAGGTGTTGGTGAAGTGACAGCAGATTTCCTGTTGCTCATTTGCTATGAACCTGTACATGAAGATCGTTTAGCTAACCTTGCTGCCACTCACCGTCTCTTCCTTAACCAGTACTAACCTACACAGCCTTCCTTCTCTAATATTTGAGCTTCAACAGGAACTTGTCTTCCTTAATGTCAGACCTGGGTCTAATAGTGTTGAAGACATTTACCGCCTGCTTCTTTACAACATTATCCAGCGGCAAATGAAAATTGAATTAAACTGCTTTTTTTCTAGCTCTTTATGGGGTTTTTTTTTCTTGGAAAACTGACACTTTAGTTTACAAAACTAATGCTTATTGAATCAATGTAAACCCTAAAAACTATATTAATTTATTATACGACCAAATAGACCACTTAATAAATGGGAAATAGATCATACAATGTCCATATTGTTCCTTCTAACTCATATTTTGACCAATATCTTCATAATGCAGGTATTAAACTGCATATTATTTGTACTTAATACGTCTTTAAAAAGTCCAAATGTCATGCAGAAACTGTCCAGTATAAATGTATTACTGTTCACTTCAGCATCAGACTCTTGCAGTTGAATTAAACAATTTATTTTTTTTGCTTTTTGTAGTGTTTTCCTTAGAAAACCAACGCTTCAGTTTACAAAACTAATTCTTATTGAATCAATGTAAACCCTAAAAACTATATTAATTTATTATACGACCAATAATTAAGTGGGAAATAGATCGTACAATGTCCATATTGTTCCTTTTAACTCATATTTTGACCAATATCTTCATAAAACAGATATTAAACTGCATATTGTTTGTACATAGTATGTCTTAAAAATGAATAAAACTCAATTAAACTGGGTTTTTTTGCTGTTTAAGGTGGGTTTTTCTTGGAAAACTAACACTTTAGTTGACAAAACTAATAGATTTTAATGGTTTTGATTTGAATATGCGAGTCTCTACAGTTGCAAATGTTTATTTCTTACTATTATTACGATTAATCAGTGGGTAAAAAGTGAGAATTTTGCACTGGAAGACTTGACATTTATAGGACAGCATTGGAAGTTATATTCTGTCCTGCACAGCCACCAAATTCTGCAAAAAAATCGTTCAAATTCAATTACAAAACCTTGACTCTCCAGTTTCTGTCACAAAGAGTTTTCCTGGAGGTGAAAACCAGTCGTCTGTTACACCCAGGTCTGCTCTTCAGGTCGACACACTGTTTGTTTTTACAGTCAGTCACTTCTTCTCGGCTGCTTATTGTTGCTTTATCTGTTTGTTTGTTTGATTCTTTAACAACTTGGGCTTTCTCTTGCCAGTCACCTGCCGATCTTTTATCCTCCTCTCTCCTGAACTGTACTGTTTGATTTGTTGCTTCTCTACCTCTTCTACTTGTGCTTCTTACTGTCTGTCATTCTATGTTGTCTCTCCCCCTCCTATTGTCACTTGCTTTGTTTTCTCTTTCATTCGATGTCTCTCTCTGTTTCTCTTTTGGACTCTAATTTTCCTTTTCCATTCCTCTCCTCCTCTCTTCACCTCCTTCTCTTCTTCCTCTCTCCTCCTAGGGTCACTCTTGACCCTTCTAAACGTCAGAGCTCAAACAAGTCCATGTCGGGCTGCACCCTCCCACAGGGGACAAAAACAGTTAGTAAGTCTTCCTTTCCCATGTTTTCTGGCTGCTTCTGTCCGTCCGTCTGACTGTCTGTCTGCCTGCCTGCCGGTTCCCCGTCATCCCCTCTGTCCCCTCATTCGCTGTCTGTTGGAGTTTAGTTATGCAAACTTTAGTCTGAGGCAAAGCTACTCTGCAGGGGGGAATTTAATCAGTGGTTGAGGAAACTTCAGTCTTCGTTAGTGCAAAATAAATGCATGTGGAAGGTTTGTTATGCAGGTTTTCAGTGTTTCTCCCCATCAAAACAACTCCAAAGCTCATCTTGTTTTAATAGTAGTGGATTTTACAAACACAATGCTGATATATTTTCCACATTTTGACATTATCATTTACATTTCGCAATGAAGAAGATTTCTAAAAGGTGACTTAATCTGCAGTCAGCTAATTTAAATACTTGAAAAGTTATGTAGGTTTCCTGAAAAAAGACATTTAAATTGCAAAGGCTTTTTTTTTTTTTTTGATGTCTCTGCAGCAGGCACTAAAAGTAGGATCGTTGTGACGGTAGATTTTGCACACAAGAGGCTGTTTTAGTGGAGATTTAGTCAACACTAATGGATCTGTAGCAAACACTACAATGGAGGAAAATTTGTTCCCAGTGAGGAAAAAATAGCCCACAGTGAGGAAAAATTAGTCCACAGTGATAAAATGACACTACAATGAAAGAAATATTGTTCACAGTGAAGAAAAATGAACCCACATTGATAAAATGACATCAAAGTGAAGGAAAATTTGTTCACAATGAGGAAAAATGAACCCACATTGATAAAATGACATCACAGTGAAGGAAAATTTGTTGACAGTGAGGAAAAATTTGCCTACAGTGAGGGAAATTGAGCCCACAGGGAGAAAAAAAAAGGCCCACAGTGAAGAAAAATGGCGCAACAATAAGGGAAAATTTGGTCACAATAAGGGAAAATGACCTCACAGTCATAAAATGATGCTACAATGAAGGGAAATGTGCCCACAGTGAGGAAAAACTAGCCTACAGTGAAGTAAAATGAGCCCACAATGAGGAAAACTGAGCAGTGATTGTCACTGCTGTTAGCTACTGCAGCCAGGATGCTCATCGATTCAATATAAACCCTAAAAAAAATAATAATTTATTATACGACCAAGAATTATTGTTACATGCTGCTGAACAGATAGAATAATATCCTTATTGTTCCTTCTAAATCACACCAAAACCAACATGCCCATGAAACAGGTATTAAATTGTGTATTATTTGTACTTAATACGTCTTAAAAGTTCAAAAATCGTGCAGAGTTCGTTAACTCACTGTCTGTAATGTAATGTCAGAGCCTTCTACGTTGAGCTGTGGTGATAAATACTCATCCAACCATGTCTCCAGTAACTGACAGAGATGAGTTTAGGGTGAAATCAGGATTCAGAGCACCTCTAGAAGCTTATGGTGAAGGATAAACTCTGACTGAGGACATCTGGGAGTGAAAATAGAAGCGCTGAGGCTCCTCAAAAGTCCTGCAGAAACTGTGCAGCGTGAATAAAATAGTGCTGCCTCACTGTACATAAGGTGTGATCCCTTTCCATTCTGCTGTGATGGTGACTCCTCATCCCACCTCACGTCCTCAGGTAACCGACAGAGATGGGTTTAGAGTGAATTCAGGATTCAGAGCACCTCTTTAGAAGCTTACAGCAGAGGATAAACTCTGACTGAGGACATCTAGAAGTCAGGAGCCGAGGCTTACAAAGTCACGGCCCAGTTTCACACACGGCTCATTCTGCGACTAAAATTACATTTTGCACAGATTGTTCTTCCTGTAGAGCGGCTTTATCTCCGAAACCGTGCGTTTGTGTGGCTAAAACTCTGATCAGCGGCTGTCTGCCTGAGTGTGTGTCTGCTTGTGTCTCTGCTGGCTCGGCTTCACGCTGTAGCAACACTAGAGGCACTATTACCTGCTTCCTCCAATCCACAGAAAAGCAGTGGTTTTCTGCAGCAGAATGGGGTTAAAGCTGATTTGTGGGTATTTAATGCTGCCCTTATTGCTGCGTGCTGGTTTTAAATGTTAGCATCAGGTGCAGTTCAGGTGTTCTTTAAGCTTATTTAGTCCTGTCTGTAGGGTAAACAACCCTGTGAGGATGTGTGCGTGTGTTTGTTTGTGTGTTCCCCAGAGTATGTGAGTTTGCTGCAGCTCCACTGTACTAGTCTGAGTCATGTAATCAACACCATATGTTTGCCCGTGCTGTGAACAAATCGGCCGTCCTGCAGCAGAGCTGTGGATTCTCAGGGAGAGCAGAGAAACCAGGACAGACAGGAAAGTGGGGGGATGGTGCCTTTATTGGTGTTTTATACCAGACTGAGGTAGGGGGTGAAGTATGAAGACAGGATCGTTCTCTCTGCCGGTGACAAAAGCAGCTTAACCGCTGTTAAAATCCCCCCAAAAAAACTACTGAATCTGTTTCTGTTTTCAAGGACAAATAGTTCCCAACTGGTCAAACAGTTTCATAATAGAAATAGTAAAAGATAAAGAGCCGATTGCGAGCACAAGACGTAATAATTTGATTTAGCAGCAAGCAGAGGAAATGTGAAGACTTCAAAAAGGTTAATTAATCATAAAGCAACTTCTTCTTATTGATTAATCTGACCTTTATTCTCCCAAATCATCTTTTTTTCCCATAAAAGACTGAAAAATCCGAGGTGACATCTAGAGCCTGACTGATGCTGGATTTTTGGGGCCAAAATCAATACCAGTTTTAGGGAATAAAAAATTCTGGTATCGATTTTGGGGGCTTGTATATGCTTGAGTTATACTGTAAAGGGAAAATGATAGTGTCACAATTTATTAACTTACCATGATGTCATTGCATGACTTCATCTTGCATAGTTTTTAGCATCATCATCTGTTAAAAATAAATAAAAATAATGGAAAGTTTTCATATAATCGCATGTCAGACAGCATACACCATATTGCCTGACTGGTGATTTCTTTTAAATTTCTTATTATATGATACTTTTTAGTATAAACGATAACTTTCCAAATCTCCCACATGTTCAGTTTACAGCTGTAGAAAATGAAAGGAACCAGCAATCAAAGATTATCGATACTAAAAAATAGTTAGAAATTCCTTCACTGAGCCCACAGTGATAAAAATGACACTACAATGAGAGATTTGCTCACAGTGAAGGAAAATGAGCCCACTGTGATGAAACAACACTACAATGAGGGAAAATGTGTACTTGATCTGCAACAAACGACCAGTTTATTGATTAGTTTATTGATTAGTTTATTGATTAGTTTACCGTAAGCAAAAGAATTTCCAACCATTTTGTAGAATCGATAAACTCTTAAGAAAAAACCTCTTTGGCTGCCAGATTCTTTCATTTTCTACAGCTTAAAGTGAACATGTTTACAACAGTATGTAATTTAAGGTTAGATTAATGCTTTCCTTTCTTATCACACAGCCAGCATTAATATCTGACACTGTATAAATGAGGACTACAGTATGTTTTAATAGGGATAAGGCCAAAGAAAACGTAGTGATGCTCTTGATTTAGCAACGTCTGAAGTTGTGAAGCTTCCTGTCTGGGTGAAATGGTGCAATAGGTGAACAGAACTCCGTCTGCTTGAACCGATGGCATTAACAGTATTCAGCATGTGTCTAAACCCTCTGCATTAGCACATGCTTCTAAGAACCATCTCAGCCTGCAGCAGTCATCCTGACTGACTGACCCAGCGTCACTGCCGTTTTAAGTCAGGATTAGTTATGTAACCGGGATTTATCCTTCTCCTTAAACAGGGATCTTACACAGCTCTCCCTGAAGATACAAGCAGATAGTTCTGTTCTACCGCCGCTAGCTTCTGTCTGCCTCTCACTCCCTTTCATTTCTTCTCCTCTTCTGTCTCCTTTCTAAGTTTCTTGTCAAGAGAGAAATGTCTTTACAATGATAGAATGACACTAGGATGAGGGAAAATGTGTTCAGTGAGGGAATATGAGCCCACAGTGAGAGAAAATGAGTCCACAGTGAGAGAAAATGAGTCCACAGTGAGGAAAAATTAGCACATAGTGAGGAAAAATGAGCCCACAGTGAGGGAAAATGAGCCCACAGTGAAAAAATGACACTACAATGAGGGAAAATTTGTTCACAGTGAAGAAAAATTAGCCTACAATGACAAAAAACTTGCATACAGTGATAAATTGACACTACAAGTAGGGAAAAATGAACCCACAGTGAGGAAAAACTTGTTGACATTGAGCTGTGGGCCCAGCTTTCCCTGTAGATACAGGATTGCTATGTTCTACCGCCGCTAGCTTCCCTCTGTTTCATTTCTCCTCTATCTCTCTGTCTTCTCTAACTTTCTTTCCTTCCTTCGCTTTCAGCTCCTCCTTTGCAGCACAGTCTGCTGCACATACTTTACAGTTTACACCCAGAGAGTCGCTGAGTCAGAGTGTGTTCAGTCTGTCACTCTGTGCAGAAAACACTTGCAGTGATTGGAAGATGCGATGCCACTCGTGTTGCTCCTGCACCCTTTTACCCAGACGAGAAGACAAGGTCATGCAATGTGGACAGGATGCCTGGAACTCTTCACTCACAAAACATTTACATGATTTCTGCTGCTCAACGGCGCACAGGCTTGTGTTGACGTAAGATTCCATTGCATGACCTTTACAAAAAACACTTTCCCAGCTACTTCTTTATTAACAGTGTTAAGAATCAACAGGCTCTGCTAGGATGAGGTTCCTAATCCTGCAGGAATTCCCATCCAGATATTTGCTGTATCATTATTTGGATGGCATTCATTCATAAATACTGAGGCGTATCCCAGTGATTATGTGTGAGGATTAGCAGGGATCTCTTCCCCTCTGCACAGTATTTTAAGAGCAGTCAAAACGCTGATTCACGCCGTCCAGGCATTTCTTCGGATCTGATTAAAGCCGCTGCACTGCAACGGATCCTCAGTCAGAGCCAGGCTGGTGTTAGGGTTTGCAGTTTAGAAAGAAAAATCCATCAATGAAATCTCTCTGCTTGCTTGATCCAGGCCAACCCTTGTTCCTGGAAAAGAGATCAGGTTGCCAGGTTGGTGGGAAAACGCTCAGTCTAGACAGCAACAGCGGCCCCTAGTGGCCAAAGCGGGGTAGTTTCCATTTGATTTGTTAAAACCTGTTGTCCTCATTTACGGGCACCAAAAAATAGTTTCCTTGTCTGAAAAAAATCTGAAAAATTCAGCAAAAAAATTCCACAAATTTGTGAAAATTTGCAAAACCTTCAGGAAGAAAATTCCACTCATTCCTTAAAAGTTTCCCTTAAAAGTTTTATTTAAAAAAATCCCCCAACTTTGGCAAGAAAATTCTTGTAAATATTTTCAAAAAATGAGTAAAAATTTCCCCAAAAAATCCTAAAAATATCTAAAGTGATTACATATATATCAGTAAAACTTCTAATATTTTCTTTAAGAACATTCACATAAAAATCAACCAAAATCCAGCGAAATTTGCTTAAGAAACATTTTAACGTTTCTTTTTTCCACCAAAAAATGTTGAAAGATTTCCCAGAAATGTTGAAAATGTGGACATCAGAAGTTTCACTGTGAAAATATATTTTGTTTCCACATTTTCAAACTTTATAACGGGTCAATTTGACCCGCAGGACGACACGAGGGTTAAATAAACTATTTTTCAACCAGAACATAAATGTAGAAAAGGAGGTTTTCAACATATGCGATGCCTGTGGTGCATGACTGAGTGGAAAATGTTAAAAAAAAAAAAAATTCAAAATAAAATGGAGTCAGTTCCACTTTTAGGTTCCTTACAAGATCAATTTCAGTCACTTATGGGTTTTAAAATGTATTTGATGTCAGTATAAGTCATGATTATCAGAAAAGCTGCTTGTCAGTGCAGTTACAACTGCAGAAAAAATCTTTAATTAAAGCTAAGAGTTAATGTAAAATGTTATTTTTGTGTTATAAACCATACTAAACACGAACCGTGAAATGCGATAACAGAGACTTTGTAAGAGGTTGTCATGCAGAGTTTTAGCTCATTAACTTGTGCTTGTACCAGCCTTGGGTTTGTGTTTGTGTGCGTCACCGTAACACACATTCCACTGTCTGTTGGATCCTCTGCCACAGATTCACTCCCTCCACATCCGTTTATCCGTCTCACGTGTCTTTTTGTCAGCGACATTTTGCCGTTCCACGTCCATCCGGTGTTTCAGTGTAGTGAGTGCAGGTTGTCGATGATCCGTCTGTGACTTGGAGATGAGTTGTCGTGTCCTGTGTCGTGATTGATTGACTGGTTGGTTGATGTGCTGATTGGTGCACTGAAACAGGAAACGGGGGGGAAGGGAAGGGAGGGGAGGTTGTGTGAGGATGTGGTTATTGGCCGATTGATTCCTAACGGATACGTTTGTCTTCTTCTTGAGGGTCACAGACGAACCTGAGAGAATCAGCAGATCTCCGGTCACAAGGTGAGTTCACGTTTTTGCTTTTTTTTCCCCCAACCGATGTGCGACAGTAGAATAATCTTTAATTACATGCATCTGCAGCATTACAAGCACAATTCTTTTCCAAATCAACGTCTTCTTCAAAGATGCTAAAGCTCTTAATATACTCCTCAGTTTGTGTGCCAAGCATCGGGGCGTTACAACCTACACTACCGTTCAAAAGCTAGGGGTCGCTTAGAAATGTCCTTATTTTTGAAAGAAAAGCAGTTTTTTTTAATTAAGATGGCGTTGTTGTGGAAGTTCAGTGAGGTCGAGATGAGGATGAGGAGGCAGACACAGAGAAACACACTGGAGACTCAGATGACTTAGTAATGTTTACTGATATCAGGAGAAGTGACACCAGCAGAGCAGCAGTTCATGCAAGCATCAGTTCTGAGGATTCTCTCTGATCTTCTGGTGGACAGTACTGTTCAAAATGTCCTTATTTTTTTCAATGAAGACAACATTGAATGAATCATAAATCCAGTGTAGACATTGTTAATGTGGTAAATGACTATTGTAGCTGGAAACAGCTGATTTTTAATGGAATATCTCCATAGGGGTACAGAGGAACATTTCCAGCAACCATCACTCCTGTGTTCTAATGCTACATTGTGTTAGCTAATGGTGCTGAAAGGATCATTGATGATTAGAAAACCCTTGTGCAGTTATGTTAGCACATGAATAAAAGTGTGAGTTCTCATGGAAAACATGAAATTGTCTGGATGACTGAAACTTTTGAACGTTGTGTACATCCTGAATGTGACATGTTAAGGATTCAAAGCATTGATTGTAATATGCAACATTAACAAGTTATCAGTCCAATTAAAATTTGTATCAATTATTTACTTTACCATCCTAGTATTGTATATATAAACTCACATACTGACATATAATGCTGTGCAAATGCTTAACCTCCCAAACAAAAGTGAACATACATGCAAAATTAGATTGGTAAAGAAAACAAACTGTATTTAGATCAGTATTTGGTGCAAATCCTCTTTGCTTTTTAAAGCAGCACCAGTGCTCTTTGGTGCTCTCACTCACAGTTTATCAACAGCAGGTAGGTTTAGTTCCACACATCTTGGAGAACTTGTCAGGATTCTTCTGTGGATTTCAGGTTGCTTTAGTGTCTTCTGTCTCTTCATGTAATCACAAACTAGCCAGTGATGCATCTGAAGTACTAACCCCGTGGATGGAACTGAACATGGTTTAACCAGTACAAGATATGTCATAAATGGAAAAAAAAACAATGGTAATCAAGACCTAAATCTTTTTTCTGATCAGCTCATAAATATTCATGAAGTCACTCTTTTGCATTTGATCTAATATCAGAACTAGATGTTGATTTTTCTTTTCATTTTTCTCTTGCATGTAATGTCTCCACACAGAGAATGCAAACACTGAAGCAGAAAAAACACCTTAGATCTTAAAATAATCAAGAACAGCTGGTCAGCATCAAGTTTAAATTTGAATGAGTCTTTGTTACTCATCTACTGTAGGAACTAATGGAGAGCAGTCTTGTAGTACAATGTTAAGGCAGCAAGTATCTGAGTTTATTATTAATGCAGAGACGTTTTGATTAGATCAGACATTAAAGCCACACTCTTTTAACAGGAATTAACCATGTCGAGCACATAGATCTTCTTTTTAATCGCTGTCAGTCATTATTTCATTCAAACATTCACTCAACAACAGCGTTTTGAAGCTGCGTGAAACCACTGAAACATAAATTATAGAATTAGTACTGATCTCTTGTAGATTAATTTCCGAGTTATCAGTATGTTACTGAAGATGTTGTCCTTCCTCTCAGCCTCAGCTGCTCCAGTCCAGTCTCAGGTTAATAACAGCAGGTAAACCAGCAGCAGGTTGACATTAGCTGACAGACTGTGGTGTCTCCCTGTGGTAGATGATCCCTGAAAGTAGAGCTACGATGCTGAAGTTACAGGAGGGGAAAGATGTTCTAATCATTTTAAGTATTTCTACCAACAGTTTGCTCTCCTTTGATGCTTTGAGATGTGGTATTTGATGTTAGTTGGTCTTGTGTGTTATTCTAAAAAACATAAAGTCTCTTAAAAACAGTAAATCTCACTTTCTGAATGTATCTGTGTAGCATGTTAAAGCTAAATTAATGTGTTGTCAATGTGCATAGTTTTCAGGTGGGTTTAATTTGTGTATCTTTTTAGTGTTGCATAATATGACACCAAAAAAAACATGTTTTTTAACCCTCGTGTCGTCCTGCGGGTCAAATTGACCCGTTTTAAAGTTTGAAAATGTGGAAACAAGATATATTTTCACAGTAAACTTCTGATGTCCACATTTTCAACATTTTTGGGAAATCTTTGAACATTTTTTGGTGGAAAAAAGAAATGTTAGAAATGTTTTTTAAGGACATTCACATAAAAATCAACCAAAATCCAGCGAATTTCACTGGATTTTGGTTGATTTTTATGTGAATGTTCTTCAAGAAAATACTAGAAGTTTTACTGATATATATGGAATCACTTTAGATATTTTTAGGATTTTTCTGGAATATTTTTACTCATTTTTGGAAACTATTTAAAAGAATTTTCTTGCCAAAGTTGGGGGATTTTTTTAAATAAAACTTTTAAGGTAAACTTTTAAGGAATGACTGGAATTTTCTTCCTGAAGGTTTTGCAAATTGTAAGAAATCTGGGGAATTTTTTGGCTGAATTTAGAATTTTTTTCAGACAAGGAAACAATATTTTTTTTGGTGCTCGTAAGTGAAGACAACAGGAGGGTTAAGACTAGAAAATACACAATTAGCCATGTGTGACCTAGACAGGGTGACAAACTCCAATAATGTGTGATATTAATTCTGTTTTTTCTTCTCCCCTTTCCCTAACCACTCATACATTCACACTCATGCAACCACACATCTTCACGTCCATCTCATCCTTGAATGTTTACCTCCTACATTCGTATCTGATCTCCCACCCTCATCCCATCCTCCACCCACATCAACCTCACCTCTCTATTTACAAACCCTCCCGTATTTCCTCCTTCATCTGCATCGCCTCTCCCCTCCCTCCCCCTCCAGTCGCCATCTATCTGGGCATCAGAAAGCGGCCGAGCCCCGGACCCCCCGATGCGGCTGGGATGTGAGGGTGCGGAGCCCCCGCGACCCGGCCGAGGTGGTGCAGGCGCTGCGCGAGGCGGCGCAGGGCTGCGGCTGCCAGGTCCACCTGGCCGGGCCTTTCCTCCTGTCCTGCACCCACGGAGCAGCCGGCGCCCGGGTGGCCTTCGAGGCCGAGGTCTGCCAGCTGCCCAGCGGGCTGGGCCAGAGCAGCGGCGTGAGGTTCAAGCGCCTGTGGGGGGCACCGTTAGCCTTCAGAGACATCGCCACCAAAGTGTCCAAGGAGCTGGAGCTCTGAGGACGACCGGAGGTGGGGCAGATCCATGACGGACAGGACAGGTTGAGGGATGAGGAGGGATGAAGAGGAGGAGGAGGAGGAGGAGGAGCAGAAACCTTCCTCTCTTCCTCCCTGGGCTCCACCTCATCTGACGTGGCTAGCGATGCCTCACCTCTGCCAAAGACCCTCTTGTTCTGATGCCACCAATCACAGCCAGACAAATGGATGCATGGATGCGGCTGACTTCTGATGACCGTTGACCTTGGAGCTGTCAGTGACCTGCGACTCCTGCTTAGCACATGCCACCACCTCCACGTTACATGAGCCCTTGGAGTTGAACTCTGTTTTTTTCTTTGTTTTTCATGATTTCATATTTGGTGATGATGCGGATGGTTGCTGAGAATGATGGAGAAGTTGTTGTTGTCGACATTGTTGTTCCTATTGTATCATATTTGTCATCATTCCTTTTTAAAGAGCTGCTATTTAAAGAAATGTTCTACATTTTTTTGTGTGTATTAAGTTTATTTTCTTTCTTTAATGCTTTTAAAATGGACAGACATTTGACGTCACATATTTAAGTAGCGAGGGCTCAGTCTGACCTCCGGCCTCTAGAGGGAGACATGCAGAGATGCAGAGACTTGTGACAGACCCAGCAGAGCATCAAGCATCACACAATTCTGCCCAGCTGTCAGCAAGATCCATGTTTCAGTCGGATTTTGACGTGTTTGCACCAGTTCTGTTAAAAAATGAGTCTGTCTGCTATCCAGTGTTTGGATAGCTGGCAGGTGAGCTCCACACAGAGTAGTAAAGCTGCCTAATCTACACATCTGATCGGCTGTTGAGCTTAAATATTCATTAACTTCAACCAATTTTTAGGAAATTAAAGCCCTTCAAAACTTTTTCATCCTTCAATGTGTAATTTCCACCAGAAAATCTGAATTTCCAACTGGAATCTTGAGTTTTGCACCACTTTGCGTTGCTTTACAAGTAAAACCTCCGTTTACGGGATTTAGTTATTTCTATTAGAAAAGCAGCCCAATCAGAAAACATTATTATGACACTAATCTGTTGTTAAACTAAGAGCAGTTTGAAGTAAATAAATGTCAACGCTACATTTTACTGAAGTGTGTTTAAAGATATAGCAAATTTCAAAAGAAAATAAATATTTAAATGCACATTTTCAGCACATTTTGTATGTTTTAATTGAGTGTCCAGATAACTAATAGGATTAAAGTCAGTTTTTTTTCAAATGTGAAATGTTAATCTCGTGAAATTTAACACAAAAATGCCAACATTTTTCCTGTAACTCCAGTCCAGACATAGTATTAAAATGTGACCCAACAAAAAGCCTTTATTTTCTGAGCCACTGTCAAACAGTAAAGCAGGTTTGTCGTAACAGAAGACCTTCACATCATATTATTATTTGATCAGCTTTTCCTGATTACTGTAGCTGATGCTGGTTCAGAGTAAATGGAGGGGTTGTTGTTTTCCAGTAGTTATTCTGGTAGCGTGACATTCTGTTGGAAAGCCATCGCCATTGCTTCGCTGAGTGTCGTGCAATACAGCCACAAAGCCAAAAATCTACACTTGAATAAGCATCGATTCAAACCTAACAGGGCTCCTCTTTTTGATTTTTTTTTTTTTTTTTTAATATTGCTGGTATGTTGTTGAAAATGATCGAGCACTTTTTTTTTTGCTTTTTCGCCAGTATTTCACTGTACTGTACTGGCAGAGTTTTTAAATAATTTACTTCTTTTGTATTTGTTAAAGAAAATCTTATTTCATGGCACATTTAAAGGCTGCAGAGGAGGAGTAATTCTACATGCCTTTTTTTTTTTTTTTTTTTTTTTAGCTTCACATACCTACTTTTTGCTTTCCATTGTGACACCAGCTCTGGTGACTTCAGGTTTCCAGGTAGATGTGCCATTCGATTTCAGTGGGAAACTGAGGTACAAATGATGTTTTTATCTGTTAAACAAGCACCAAATTCCAGTGACGCATTAGGG